>NC_137924.1:26468552-26471052 GCF_963457725.1 Sprattus sprattus
CTCTGCTTCTCTCTCTGTCTGAAATACTTACTCTCTTTCTCTCTCTCTGCTTGTCTCACATGTTATCCCTCATACCGTTGTGCTTCATCATGAGAAGGTATGGGGCTTTTTTCTGGCACTGGTGGAAAACCTCTAGCACATGCTGCTGTAGTTTGTTGCCGGAGGCGGTACCACCGTCAGCTCACAACATGTGTATAAGATTGAGCTGGGTGTTCCCCTGTCTCTTTTTCTGTTCTTCTCCCTTTCTCTCTCTCTCTCTCTCTCTCTTTCGTTCTCTATCGCATAACCTTCTCTTCACTTTTCTCCATGTGTGTGTCTCTCTCTCGATCCTTTTCACAAATTCCCTATCCTCATCTCTATCTCTCATTCTTTATTTTCCCTTTTCATTCTCTCACTCTTCCTTTCTCTCTCTCTGTCTGTCTGTCGGTCTGTCTGCCTCTCTCACGCACAGGCACATACACACACACACACACACACACACACACACACACACAAACACACACACACACACTCGTCTTGTGCGAGTGTGGAGTCTTGTTTCTCTAAAGTCCTTTCGTTCCACGTGGGTCCAGGCCAAAATAGCGAGGGCCCCTGCTCACATCACACCCCCAGATTAAAAACACCACCCTCCGTCTGTCAAACAGCATTTGATTTAGACGTGCACATACATGCACACACACACACACACGCACATACACATCTGTAAAAAGGCACACACACATGCACACACACACACATTCACACTAACAGAAGAGAAATGATTGCACATGTAGACCCAGATATCTCAAAGAGACTGAAACATATACAATAGCACTATATTTATTTTTGAGACTATGTGTGTGTGTGTGTGTGTGTGTGTGTGTGTGTGTGTGTGTGTGGAGGAGGGTCTCTATGGAGTTTTATCTTGCACACAAACACACACACAACCCTATATATGTGACGACATAAAATGATGACACATATAAAATAACACTTATTAATCTTTGAAGCTTCATGCAGTCAGATAATTTCCATGCACTTGACTTAATAGCTTCTAATGTTTCACAATCTGAAGACAAAGTTTCCAGCCATGGTTTGACATTTATGGTAAGTTCTCACCCTTCTCTTAGTCTGTTTCTCTCTCTCTCTCTCTCTCTCTCTCTCTCTCTCTCTCTTTCTCTCCTTCTATCGTTCTCTTATTCTCTTACTCACACACATTTTTGGCTAGTGTAAAATAGACCTGAGATTTATTAAAAACAGCAGTATTAACAGGAGGGTGCCACGGGTAGAAAATGTTAACTGGAGACTTTGACTGCGGACAAAATAGTGTTACAGTGAACTGTATTGTTCATTAATCAGGAGATCTGTCCCTGGGGGTGTTCTTATGAATGCTGGTCCCCTGGTCAGATTATTCCTCAGCCCTCAGTCTTCCTCTCCTCTTCTCTCCTCTCGGTGCTGTGTGGCCTCTGTGACTCTGGTTGAGAGTATTTAGTGGTGAAATGTGTTGTGTGTTTCCTCCCTCTTCTGCTCTCAGCTCTGTAATACGGCTCTGTGTTTCTGTCACCGTCTCTCTCCTCCGCCCTGCCCCTCTCGCACTATAGGTATCACTATAGGTATCACTACAGTAAAACTACAGGTATTGAAAACTCTCACTTAAGGTGGACATTCTGATGGACGGTCTCTCTACCTATTTATTCATTGCTCTCTCTTTCTTCCTCTTCCAAGCCCCCCTATCCCTCTATCTCTCTTCCTCCCTCTCTCTCTTTTCCCCTCCCTCTCCCTCCCTCCCTCCCTCTCTCTCTAGCACAGTGGAGTGTGTTCCCTGGATGGCAGTTAATGTCATGTGGGATGACTGATGGCAGGGTTGTGTGTTTGATGGCCTGATGATGGGCAGTCCTGATCACAGCCTTATTCCATTTCCATAACCCACTCCACACCCTCACTTGTCAGCGGGAGATAACCCTGCTTCTTCACCTCTCTTTCTCTTCTCTCCTCTCTCTTTCATTCTCTCTCCTCCCTTCTGTCCTTCTGTCTCCCCTTCTCTCTCTCTTCTCTCTTTTTTGTTTGTGTGTGTGTGTGTGTGTGTATGTGTCTGTCTCTGTGTCTGTCTCTGTGTGCCTGTGCTGTGCCAGTACCTGTGCCTGTGCCTGTGCCGGTGCCTGTGCCTGTGCCTGTGCCTGTGCCTGTGCGTCTGTGTCTGTGCATGTGTCTGTGCCTGTGTCTGTGTCTGTGCATGTGTCTGTGCCTGTGCATGTGTCTGTGTCTGTGCCTGTGTCTGTGCGTGTGCCTGTCAGTGAGATCTATCCCCTCTCGTCCCGCAACATATATCCGCATGCACTCAAAGGGCCCGGATCTGAGCGCAGACATGGCTGCCTGGGGCAGGGGAGGCATGGTTTACGCCTCAACCCTGAGGCTACTTAAAACAATGTGTGTCAACCCGTTGGTCTGTGCTATGCTGATTGATGAGCATGTATGTACAATGTTGCCCATGGTGTAGTCAACTGTTAAAAGTGGGGAGTGG
>NC_137924.1:26476052-26488552 GCF_963457725.1 Sprattus sprattus
CTTCGCAGCCGTCGTGTCAAATTCATGAGCGGCCCATCGAGATTGCATGTACGTCAAATCATGGTCCTGTGAAAATCTCTAAGTTCTCTGAGAGTTCTGCGGTCCAGCAGTCCAACCACTATTTATAGCACTATTTGTCTCTGTACATCACACCTATGGTGTGTGTCAAACTCACTCCCATTAATCCAACCTTCTGATTTTTGTTTAGCCTCCTATATTGATGTAATTCTTTTTTATTCAGACGCTCCATTACTTTCATGACCACAAATATAAATTGGCCAGCGATTTAATTCGTTTTTTTTGTTGAATGTAGAATGGTCGGAGCAAATTGCCTCATGGGAAATGTGTATCGTTGTGCCTTTATCAAGTGAACCTAGGGAGATAAATTAGCGGCTATCAGGGAGAGAGAGCAGGTGAAGCGGACATGATGGAGGGACATAAGAGAAAGGAGAAAGAAGGGGGCAAAAAGGCCAGACTGAAAAAGAGGCGGATGCTGGAGGAAAGTGCATCAAAATGTACAAGAATTACGGATTTATTCAACCAGCCGTCAACTAAATGCGAGTGAGTTGACAGGACACATTGTTGCGAATTAGCATAACATTTGAGCCAATACGGGACGCGATTTGTTCCGTATTTCCATAAATGTACATATACAAATACACTGTCACTGTCACTGTCATGTCTGTCACCCACACATCAACACTAAATCTAACAATAATGATCAAAAGCCGCCCGTTTGTTTATGTAGTTGATATGGGAGGTGGAGGGGATGCGGGTTGGGCCAGTTTTGGGCACTTTGTGGGCCGGTGGTGGCCCGGTGCAGTCAGAATTGTCCCGGTGGATTTTTGTGTCCCACTCCGCCCCTGGCTGTGTCCCTCTCTTTCATGTGTCCTTTCAGTTCTTGATCTAGCCAAGGTGATCTCACACTTCGTACAGTTAATTTCTTGACAGGGGCATATTTATTAACTATAGGGAGTAGCAGACGGTCAAACACTCCCAAAGCAAGATTAGGATCATCCTCCTGTAGAACTTGTGACCAATCAACTTGTCTTACTTCATCACAGTAGCTATTTTCATTAAAATGTTTAAAGCTTCGTTTAAGAATAATTTTCTGACCCCTCTTGGGGATTTTTGTCTTTCTTCCAACTGCTATTAGGTTGTGATCACTACAGCCCACTGGAACAGAAATTGCTTTTGAGCACAACTCTGCTACATTTGTAAATATTAAATCGATGCATGTTGAAGACTTAATTCCATCTGCTCTTCTGAATATCCTTGTAGGCTTCTTAACTACCTGTGATAGATTACATGTATCTGCTAGAGTTAGAAGTCTAGCTTTCAATGGACAATCATTCATATTCCAGTCTATATTGAAATCACCGAGGACAAACATTTCAGAATTTGAGTCACACACTTTATCTAATACTTTACATATATTATCTAAATACACTGTAGTTGCATTTGGAGGCCTATAGAGGCAGCCTATTAACATTGGTCTTAAATGTGGTAGTTGAACCTGCAGCCACAAAGTTTCCACCCCTTCAAAACCTAAATCAGTCCTGATTTTAACAGGAATGTGATCTTGACAATAGACAGCTACACCACCTCCCCTCGTTCCTCTGTCAAGTCTAAACATATTATATCCCTCTATTTTTAATACATCACTGTTTATATCTGGATTCAAGTGGGTCTCAGTTAATGCAAGTAAGTGTAAATTATATTCACTAAGTATATCAGAGACATCTTCGACTTTGTTGCGTAAACTACAAATATTCAAGTGACCCATTCTGAATCCTTTTTGTGGTAAAGCAGAACTAGTCATTCGTATTGACCAGAAATATTTTTGTAACCAACATAACCCTTCTTATTTTAATAATCATGACATTCCTCACAACATAAACTCTTAAACACACAACACCAATCTCCCACACCCAACCTACCCTCCCACCCTCCCACCACCCCACATGTCTACTCTCTCCCTTTCCTGAGGGAGACAGAGCCACATGTCCCGAGACAAACACAGTCACACACACGACATAAGACAAAAACACAAATAAGGTAAGGAGATGCATATTGCACGTTCAAGTAGTAAAATAAAAGAGAAAAAAAGAAAAGACAGAGACAGAGTGGGGAGGAGAGAGAGAGAAAAAAAAAAGAGAGAGAGAGAGAGCGAAAGAGAGCGAAAACAAAAAGATTGCAGCCCAGTCTACATGGCCCATGAAATGAATAATATGTATAAATGAAAACTTTTGAAGGAAATATTGAGAAAATGGTCTCATAGTTTTGCAGTAGTCTAACTTCAAATTCCATCGTCATGCGTAAAAGTTTGTGCCCTGCCCATGATGAAGTCTTTGGTAGTGCGCCTTTTAGTCCAGATACGGCAAACAGTAGCTGTCGTCAGCACAGCCACGTAAGAAGTTCTCTGTTGCAATGTCCACCCGTAGACAGTTAGCAAGAATGTAAAAAAAAAAAAAACAACAACAACAGAGGACATCTGTCCAATCCAGTGCCTTTCCATATCAAACATTAGCCAGACCTGCTTACTGTCATTTTAAAGCAATTGTTCCAAGGATAATGAAACAGAAAAAAATGCCACCATTAGAAAAATAGACCTTGTAATAAAATAACTTAAATTCCTCCGTGAGGAGCAACACACTTGTGGCCCAATGAAGTTCTTATTGGTGGGTCGTTTCTGACAGCCCCACTTCGAACAGTGGCATTGCTGTCACTTTCAGCGCAGCACTTCAATCTCACTGTCACTATCAGCGCAGCACTTCAGTCAAGCTGCCGCGCCATTTACATGTTTTTACAAGTTTTAATGATATAAGGTCACAAAACAGAAAAGTAGAACTAGCTCCATTCAAGTAGAGGCTGGCGTTGATTGATAGGCCATCTTAGTCGTCACATGTTACCATCTCCGAATCATTGTGGGGAAGAGCATTGAAGAATTGTTCAGCTTCACCAGGATTGTAAAAGTAATGCTTCTTACCGGCATGGTCAACTCTCAATGTGCTAGGATATTGAAGTCCATACCCGATTTCCCGTTCACGAAACTTTTTCTTAATATCATCAAATTCTCGACGTTGCTTAGTTAATCCAGCCGAGAAATCCGGGTAAACGTGAATTTGGCACCGTTTTTCAGTGGTCGAGCCGTCCGGGTTCTGTGCCTTTGTCTCGAAATGAAGGCACTTCTTCTCCCTGGCAAGCTTCATAATCCTCTGCTTGACTTGGAGATGTTGGAACTTCACCAGAATCGGTCTGGGTCCCTTGGTATCCACCGGTTTACCGACGCGATAACAGTTCTCAATCCCTGGAGGGGTGGGCAAATTTGTGTCGCCCAAAAGTTGTTGAATTAGGCGACCCATGAAGCCAAATGTATCTTTGGATTCTGCGCGTTCTGGAATGCCTATGAACCTTAAGTTGTTCCTTCTGCTTCGATTTTCTGCGTCCTCGGCCCACGATTTAAGCTTTGTATTTTCTTTTTCTAGTGCCACCACTCGTTTGACGAGTTCAGATATATTGTCCTCGTTTGCACTCACTCTCTGCTGAACTTCATTAACTTGCTCTCCAAGCATGTTAAGTGAGATTTCTATTTTCTTGAGAGTCGGTCCGAGTGAATCCAATTTAGCGTCGATGTGTAACTTCATCTCGCCTTTAAATTCCCGCATCATATCGCAAACAGTTTGCAGAGTTGGTTCTCCCATGATGAAAGACTGACAGCGTTCCAAAGAGATGGCCTCACGGTTATTTTACTAGGCCCTACTTATGGCTGTAGGCCTGCAATTTCACCTCTTCCACCACTGCTAATATGTTCACACCAGGGGGATTTTTCAGGTTTAAAATTTTAACACATATTGTCCTTCATAAAGAAATAGCGAAGCATGTAGACTAGAGCTCGCAAACACTCACTCACTCCGCGGCCGCCATCTTTGAACCAGAAGGAAAAGATGGGCATAAATGAGAGAAAGGGTCCTCCTGATGAGAGTCATGAGCATCATTCAGCCTGCCTGTGTGCGTGAGAGAGAGAGAGAAAGAGAGAGACAGAGAGAGGGAGAGACAGAGAGAGAAAGAGAAAAGATGGGCAGAAACGAGAGAAAGGGTCCTCCTGATGAGAATCAGGCCCTCCAGTTGCCTGTTTGGCTCTCGTCCCTCTCCTCCTCGTATTTTTAGCTCAAAGAGCAGAAGGAAGTCAATATTTTTATTGGGTTTTTCGGTTTAACGACACAGAGCAGATGTATGAGGAGATCGAAAGAACAACGGAGAGCAAGAAAGAGAGTGAGTGAGATTGAGTGAGACAGAGAGGCTCAGTGACAAAGTGTGAACTGGAGAGAGTGACAGAGAAAGAAAGAAAGGAAGAGAGTAAGGGACAGATGGGAGTCAAAGAGGGTGTCAAGAGAGGAAATCAAGAGGAGGAAAAAGAAAGTAAAATATGGAATGAGTGAGAGAGAGAGAAAGACAGAGAGAGAGAAAGAGTGAAAGAAAGAGTGAGAGAGAGAGTGTGTGAAAGAGAGTTAGAGAGTGAGAGAGAGTGAGAAAGAAAGAGTGAGAGCGATGAATGAAATTCACCCCATCATTTTAGAAAAGCTTCAATGAGGGCACCTGATTCACATATTGCATTCAGGCGCAGCCAGAGGAGGAATGATCCAGTCAAAGGCACATATAACGGACATTAGGCAGAGTTAATTGAGATCGCCTCAGATGTCTTGGATGTGATGCCATTAAACTTTAGCTTGCAGCAGATGACGTTTCCTCCTCTGGTTTTAAGAGAGAGCCATTATCTGGATCATTTGATGAGGTTTATGTGCTTGGCACAGCAAGCTACCAATGAGTCACTGTTTATTGCTTTTTTGTTTTGTCTGTGATGAGAACAAAGGGTATGAAATAATCAGGCAGACGTTATGTGTTGTGTGTGTGTGTGTGTGTGTGTGTTGTGTGTGTGTATGCAGGTACATATGTGTACTGCATGTGTGTGTGCATGTTGGTATTTGCAAGTAAGCATGTCAAATAAACAGACGGACATGTGTGTGTGTGTGTGTGTGTGAGAGAGCAGGTGCATGTGTGTCTGCATGTTGGTGATTGCGTATGTGTCTATAGTCTGCCCCCATCTGTTTCCAAACTGGGTGTTTAAGTCTGTGAATGTGGGATGTTTTATTTACGAAGGAATTCGCTCCGTATAATAATGACATCTTTATAACGTCCCTCATCTACTGCAACATAATGAAAGGCAGCAATGTCTAGCGATGGTGTCTAGCGATGGTGTCTAGCGATGGTGTCTAGCGATTGTGTTTATTGATGGTGTCTAGCGATGGTGACTAGCGATTGTGTTTATTGATGGTGTCTAGTGATGGTGTCTAACGATTGTGTCTAGCGATGGTGGTTAGCGATGGTTATTATCGATGGTGTTTAGCGATGGTAAAAAATCGTGAAAAATGTCCCCTCTCCTCTGTTTTTGTGTTTTCTATGGTCTGATTTGTGTTTCAGTTTTGCTGAGAACAAATACAGTAATTTCTCTAAAAAAGAGGATTCGGAACAGGTTGGAATAGGCTTGCGTCACAGTCGGGATTTTGCTCCATAGTTTCTGTAAGAATGTTTGTGTGTGTGTGTGTGTGTGTGTGTGTTTGCCTCTTTACTGTCTCTCTCTCTCGCTCTTTTTGCTCTATCTCTGAGTCTACTTATTATATGTGGGTGGCGGATGCCAATCAAATGCAGTCGTATAGTTAAATTCCCCAGAGATCTCTGATTGATGATAGCTTTAATGCGACCGCCCCACACACAGTCGCAGTCACGCGCAAAAACACATACCCACAGTGACACACACACACTATAATACACACACACACACACACACACACACACACACACACATACACACACACACACACTCCCACAACCCCTCTTCCAATGCATGTCAGGAGCACAGCACAAGGTCATCAGGGCATTGCAATAGAGATCCATGCTGAGATAGTCAAACTTCGCGGAATGGAGAGTGGCGCCGTGTTAGCTCGGCATAACATATTAGCTTGGCATAACGTTTTTGTTGTACAACAAAGCGTGAAATCTTCTCAGAAATCAGCAAATTTGGGTGGTAAATGACAAACATGAGCACTCGACTGCAAGGGAAAGACCTACAAGAAGACATTCTCTGTGTGTGTGTGTCTGTGTGAGAGAGTTTACGAGTACACTTGTGTGTGTGCCTATGTGTGTGTGTGTGTGAAAGAGAGAAAGACAGACAGAATGTTTTTAAAGTACTCAGGACTTTTACAGACTTGAAACGCTTTGTTTCACCACCATGGACAAGCCATATCCAAACATCAGCACACACACAGATCACAATAAAGACTCACATTTCGCCCTTCAAACGATGAAACGGCACACCACTCCTGCAGCACTGCAGATGGGATCACAGAGAGAGAGAGAAATGGAAAGAGAGAGGACCTGAGGGAGACACAGAGAGAGAGAGAGATGACATGAGAGAGAGAGAACAGAAAAAGAGAGAAAACATGAGAGAGACAGAGAGAGAGAGAGAGAGAAATGAAAAGAGAGAGAAGAGCAAAATCACAACAAAAGGAAATAGAGGGTTAGATTGGAGTTGAGACAAGCATTGCCATTGTGAGATAGAAAGAGTCTTCGAGAGAGGGGGAGGGAAGAAAAAAAGAATGAGAGTTTGAGAGAGAGGGGGAGGGAAGGGAGAAGAGATGGAAAGAGACAGGGAGCGAAGAAGAGGAGAGGCCGAGAAAGAGAGATCTTGAAACCAGGAACCAGAGTGAGGGTGGATCCTTGGCATCCTCATCACTGTGCCACGTCGCCAAAAGACCAGCAGGAAGTGATGTAGTGCTGTGGGCGGATCCTTCCCATCAGTCCCGGGCTTGGCCGTAATGAGGTAGGATGGAGACGCCAGGAACCCTCATTTTCCTCTGCAAACAAAGCCCGGAGTGCCGATAACAGAACCTTGCGCCTCCCCTGCGCCTCCATGCCTCCTTTGGCCTCTGGCACACACAGCACCTCCCAGGCCATAATAATGTGTAGTGTGGTCCAGTCGACTCCTTGGTCCCATCACGTCCCTTTTTGTTCTGCCTACTGCTGGACTCGTCGGACAAAAACAGGAAGACGCTTCACGCTAACGCAAAAAAAAAGAAACATCCGCTTTTATACAGTTTAATGCAGTCTGAGTATGATCGCTAAGCTCACTCAGTTTCATGCGCTGTGTGTGTGTGTGTGTGGGAGTGTGTATATGTGTGTGTGTGTGTGTGTGTGTGTCTCTGTGTGTGTGTGTGTCTGTGAGTGTGAGTGTGTGTGTGCATGTGTGTGAGTGTGTGTGTGTGTGCGTGCATGTGTGTGACTTCACGTAGTAATACGAGCTGGGTTATACGTGGCGTAAAATATTTATGGGCTACGGTGAGAAAGAGTGGAGAGAGGAGGAAGTGATGGAGCCTGCTGCGGAGCACAGATACCTGTCGTCTCCCGTGTCCTGCTGAGGAGGAGCTGGGGAGGGAAGAGCTGCGCTGACAGCTTTACTGTGGCGGCAGGGAGGGGATTCTCTCTTCTCCTTTTTATCCACCAGCTCTCCCCTGTGTGAGTGCAGGTTATGATTACACACACACACACACACACACACACACACACACACACATACACACATAGGGCACACACACACACACACGCACACGCACACGCACACACACACACACACACATGCACACACACATACACATACACACATACACACACAGATGCATACACCCACACTTGCACACACACACACACACACACACACATGGCAAACACAGGGCACACACACCAACACACAGACACATGCACACACACACACACACACACACACACACACACACACACAAAGGGCAGACACACACACACACACACATAGGGCACACACACACACACACACGTGCATACACACACATGTACACACACACACAGGGCGCACACACAGGGCGCACACACACACATTCCCAGTTACAGATCCATGAAGTGACTCAAACTCATCCTCTCACATGATCCTGTATGACCTTTATATCCTGTATGTATAGGCTACCCGTCTGTTTCAATATTGGCCATATACATTTTGTTAAGCGGATCAAGAGCCGTGTTTGAATTACACCTTGACTTTCTGGGGGTTCGGGATGGGGGAGTATGTGCTTGTGCTTGTGCTTGTGTTACTGTAAGTTGCACGTTACATTTGTGCATGTATACAAAAATGCAGAATGATTGCAATGTACAGAATTATATACATTTCAGTAAAAATGATTGCGTCTATAATATAGCTACCATGGCGGCTGGGCAGAAGATTTTATTTTAAATCCACTTGTTGGCAAGTCAAAGAGTCAAACCATTACAGGTCTAGATATCACAGCGCAGGATCTATGGTTGGGCAATTGGTATATTGGTTAAGTTGTTGGCTATGAGCACTTTCATGTTACAGTGAGAGGATGGCCCGCTGTGGAAAGTCCCCAAACAATAGCTCAAGGAATTTGACATCTTTTCCTATATATAACTAAAAACTAAAACAAATCATAGCCTAGCACTGTCTAGTAAGCAATGGTGTTTTCCCTGAAATGACAACAGGTCCCCTTTGGAGACATTAAGACAAAACTAAAATCTTAGGGAAATTCCGTTTTAGTTTAATTTGATAATTATAATACTACCAACTTCTAATGTTAAAAATTCAGGTCTGGATTTCTTTTCAAAAGTCCTTTCACAACTTTACAAGGATAATGGTCTGTCACGGATCCAACATTCCAGAAGTGAGAACTTTGAGAGGGTTCTGAGCGGTTGATGCAGACTTTATTCTCTACTTACGAATATAGAAGAGTCCAGGCAAAAATGGTCAGGGTAAGTAGTTACATGTAATGGAGTTACATAATAAAATGACAAAATAAACGTAATCTGTCACGGTTACAGACATTTCAAGTCAGGTATCTATAAGGTGCAGATTACAACAGCACTACAAATGGATTATAACTTTGATGCTTTGAATTTTAGAGATTGGGAAAACAATGTATTGAGGTGCAGGCCTACTGTAAAAAGCAGGGGAGGGGACGAAATGTGCTCACCAGTATGCCAATGGTGGGTGCTGCGCTGGTTCGTGCTAGTGCTAGCTCCTGGGCTAAGATCGCCAGTGCGAGTACTGAGTGATGGGAAGTATTTAAACATTTGGCCAGTTGCTATTAGTATATTGAGTAGCATAGATGTTAGTCTCACGATTAAGTCTCCTTGTTCCCCATGAATACAAAACAAAATGTAATTGCTTGGTAATTTAGCTTAGAAGTAGGCTCTTCTACGCATTGAGTAGACTACTAGATTAAACACTACTTATATTGTTGAAAGCAAAATCCTGGAAAAAATTTGGGTGGCACAAACAATACTGGGATGGATGTGGTCCAACCGCCCTCACCATAAATGACGTCTTTGTCAACTACTACCGATATAAACACTGCATTCCTAGGGTTGCCAGATGTGTGAGAAACGAGCCAGTCGGTCTGTCAAAACAAGGCTTATGGTCCGCTTTGGAGGATTTGCATTTGAAGAAAGCAACTGATGGAAGCCAAAAACAGGGCTGTGATTCCAAAGCTGTTTTCCGGGGTTCTCAACAACACTAATCAGACAGTAATCATACCTACTTTCTACACCCCCTCATAAAATTTCACTCCTGAGTACTTTCAATTCAATATATTCAGACTAAGTATTAATCGGTAAAGTGCACAGTACATGTTTGCAATAACACACGTGCACATCGAGATCCCATCCTCAGCATCCTCTGATGATGACTGAGCACACACACCACTTTGCACGACCCCAAGTAGACGTCTCCAGGGAGACAGCGTGACCTCATTCAGCCCCACTGCCACTGAACAGGGGGCGTGCAGAGATGGTTCTGAAAACAGTTTTATGAGTTTGAATGGGTGTTGTTCAGCCAAAGATGCAGTTTACAGCAATTCAGACCAGTTGTCCATTTAAATCTGCATCATGTGTTTACAGTAGGAAGAGTCGTCCACACCAAGACCGATATCTATAACGATAACGATAACGATAAAGATAACAACATTGATAGTTATCATTGTAGTTCTCATCACAATTATCATTCTTGGTGTGTGGTTGACCCTTTGTAATGAGGCCTGGTACCTTCCCATGTAATTGGGGCTACTGTGGACCTATTACTGTGTGCAAAAATCTTTTCCTTAATACATTTTGACCGTTATACCTTACAGTGTATGTATATGGATGTGGATCAAGGATGTGTTTATTCACAGAATATGTGTGTGAGTTTTCACACCATACACTATGTACAGTATGTATGGAATCAAAACATAGGTGTGTGTGTGTGTATGTTTGTATGCGTGTGCGTGTATGTTCGTGTGTGTGCGTCCATGTGTGTGTGTGTGTGTGTGTGTGTGTGTGTGTGTGTGTGTGTGTGTGTGTGTGTGTGTGTGTGTGTGTGGGAGGGTGTGAATTCTCAGTGGCTGAGGGACCCAAACCTGTTTCCAGTTAAAAGCAGAATCCCCCACAACAAAGGCAGGGTCTGGTGCCGTCACAAGCGCCACACAATATCAGCTTTCCCCCGGCGCTCTGCCATCAGACCCTCTCACGTTACACTTTCAAAGGCCTGCATGCTCTCCAGCCATCGCCTCCACACCAGCCCTCAGAGCACTGTACAACACTGAGAGAGGGAGGGAGGGAGGGATGGAGAGAGAATAGGAGAGGGAGAGAGATGGAATGAGAGAGAGAGATGGAGAGAGAGAGATAGAATGAGAAGGGAAGAAAGGAGAGAGATGGAAGGTGGGAGAGAGCAAGAAAAAGACTGATAGCCTATAGGTAGAGAGAGAGATGGAGAGAGAGATAGAATGAGAAGGGAAGAAAGGAGAGAGAGATGGAAGGTGGGAGAGTGAGTGAGAAAAAGACTGATACAGGTAGAGAGAATGAAGAAAGAGTGAGATGGAGAGAAAGGGAGAGAAAGAGAGAGTGAGTGAGTGACAGACAAGGAGAATGAGAGAAGAATTAAGATGTAAAATATGAAATACAGTCCCCCACGATTCCCCTTCAGAAGAGGTTAAACAGGGATCTTCATGGTCCATATTTTACCCTCTGTCCTTTGTAGTGAAGGATTCCTCTCTCTCTTGCTCTCTCTTTTTCTCTCTCTCTCTCTCTCTCTCTCACACACACACACACACACACACACACATACACACATTGACATAAACAGGAATTTTTCACAAAATCAACAGTTTGTGGTCTCCTTATTTGAAAATCAATACTTCACAGACGTCCAAGATAAATCAAACGTATTCAAATCCTAAATCTGATCTGACCAACGCTTCCGTCTCTCAAAGCCAATATTTAGTTTACATGATCACAGATACACACAAGCCCATACCACTCTCACAGCCTCCCCATCTGATATTACTAATACTGTATAAACTTTTGTCACTTTGACCACTTCCTTTTGTTCTTAGAGGGAAGACAGTTATTTAGCATCTTCAAAAGTGTGTTGAGTGTGTGCATGCGTGTGTGTGTGTGTGTGTGTGTGTGTGTGTGGGTGCAAGCGGGTGTTGAGAGTGTGTGTGTGTGTGTTTGTGTGTGTGTGTGTGTGTGTGTGTGTGGGTGTGTGTGGAGTGAGGGGTAGGGATGGCACATATCACAAGCCTTATCATGTGTTGTCCAGATCTGTTCACTTGAAAGGTTGCCCATCATGTGGAAAGAGAGAGAGGGGGGGAGTATAAAAAGAGAGAGGGGGGGGGGAAGAGAGAGAGAGACTGAGTGAAAAGGAGAAAGAAAGGGGGGAGACAGACAGAGAGAGAGAAATCAGGAGAAAGAAGAGAGAGAGAGAGCAAGTGAAAAGACAAAGGGGGTGAGAAAGAAAGACAGATAGAGAGACGAAGAGAGAAGAGAGAGGGAAGGAGGGAGGGAGAAAGAGAGAGAACAAAAACAGTGAAACGGAGCGAGTGTTATTCATCTGCCTGGTATTTATGAGCGGAAGGAAGGCAGCTTTGATAGAGGCGGCTCCGCACAGCTCTGGCGTATCAGGTTTACCCGTGTTCCCAGACTACACTACTCTTCCTCTCTTATCTCTCCACTCCATCGACACTCCGCCGCGCCCAGGCCTGGCCCGGCCCGCCAAAACCCCTAAATCCAAAACCTGCCGGGCCCGTCAGGACTGCTTCAGAACTCTGGAGCCGAGCTGTCACGCTCTCAGACGTAGGGCCAGTCTGCTTCCACTGACAAAAACGTTGGTGGAACGAACTTGCTAGCACTGCCAGAGCAGGGGCGTCCCTCTCTACCTTTAAGAAGCATTTGAAGACCCAACTCTTCAGAGAGCACCTCCCTTTTTAACTGGCACTTCGACTAGTGCTTAAACTTTCACTTACAGCAGTTACATTCTTGCACTTTTTCTTTTCTATTTCGTTTTTTTTAATTTCTTATGTAAAGTAGTATTTATTGTTACACTAGGTCTCTATTGCTCATAGCTTGACTGTTCTATCCCTTGT
>NC_137924.1:26491052-26493552 GCF_963457725.1 Sprattus sprattus
CACGCAGACATGGCAAACACTACAAACACTACAAACACTGATGATTTACAGGACTCTTGATCACAGGTATCTCTCAACACGAACTGAACTGAAACAAAATTGAACTGAATTAACAATCAACATTATAACCTATCAAACCCCAACTCATTTAGACAAGGGGATGAAACGAAATATCTCCCTGCCACCCCCCAATACACCCAAGTACACCCCCCATCCCCCCCCCCCCCCCAGCCAGCCCCTGTGGACATCCATCTACACTTCCCTCATGCCCGCCCCCCCCATGGCCTGTATACCCCCAACGTTCCCTCCCTGATCCCCCCAACCCCCATCCCCCCACTCCCCCACCTGCACCTCTAACTGTCCCCCCTGCACAGAGGGGGGTCGGGTACGGTATGGACGACTCCAAAAGAGGTGAGGGGAAATCGGGGAGATTGGAGTTGGCACCTCACACTCGGGGAGCTCCGCGTGGAGGGGGCCCAGCTCCGGGCGGTCTGTGCCCAGCCAGGGTGAGGGATCACGGGGGAAAGGGGACCTGGCAGCTCTGCTTCCTCTTGGCTCTGCGGAGGAGGCCTAATTAGCAGCGCGGCCTCTCGGCTTGTCTCTTCTCTTCATCTAGTTCTCTCTCTATTTCTCTCTTACTTTCACTCTCTCTCTTTCTCTCTCTCCTTCTCTCTTTCCCTTGCTCTTTCTCTCTCTTTGTGCAGCGTGATGTGGAAATACTGAAGTGCAGGGATACTGTCAGATGGAGAAATCAGTACCAGATGGGAACAAGGGAATGACAGGGAAGAGAAAAGAGAGTGAGGGAGGAGAGAGAGAGAGAAGAGAGAGCGAGAGAGAAGACAGAGCGCGAGAGAATTTAAAAATCAGTCATTTTCTGTTCCAGCTGGCAGTGGAATGGATGTTCCAGAAGGTTTGATTAATCTGATTGTTGGACGTCACAGTATTCTGCTGTCCTAATGATGTAGAACTCTGCCATCTCTACCTGTTCTAAGGGGTGTTTTCCAAAGCAAAGGGCATATTTACCTGTTCTAAAGGGGTGCCTTTCTAAAGCAGAGGGGATATGTACCTGTTCTAATGTTCTAAGGGGTGTTTTTATAAAGCAGAGGGCATATGTACCTGTTCTAATGTTCTAAGGGGTGTTTTTATAAAGCAGAGGGCATATGTACCTGTTCTAATGTTCTAAGGGGTGTTTTTCTAAAGCAGAGGGCATATGTATCTGTTTTAAGGTGTGTTTTTCTAAAGCAGAGGGCATATGTACCTGTTCTAAGGGGTGTTTTTATAAAGCAGAGGACCTTTTCTCTCCGTGTTCTGTCCACCCTTAGTAAGTAGTTTTATTTTCTCATCTCCCATTCCTCACTTTTCTTATTTCCACATCATCCTTGTTTTGCCTCTTTGCTGTGCCCCCAGTCTCTCCCAATGAATGTGTTCTTTTTTCTGTCTCTCTCTCTCACACTCACACATACTTTCTCTCCCTTCCTCCCTCTCTCTCTTTCCACAACTCTCTGATCTTCTACGATCCCACTCTCTGTCTCACACCATCATTCCTCCCTCTCTCACCTTTCTCTCTCTCCCTCAATGTGTTTCTCTGTCTCATATACTTTCTTTCCTCCTATCTCTTTCACTCCCCCACTTATCTCCCCCTTCGCGCCTCTCTCTCCCTCTCCTTCGCTCTCTCTCTTTCTTTCTTTCTTTCTCTCTTCCCTCTCTCCTTCACACAGTAGGGAAGGTAAATGGCTGCTTTCACACCGTCCAGGTGGCTCGACCTGCACTCCATCCATCAGCCTCTTATCCGGAGTTGGAGCTTTCGCCACGCCAGCGGGAACCCGTGACCACTTCCTGGTCGCTTCTCACCGACTGCCTCTGATTGGCCCTGATTGGCTGGGGAAGCCCAGTGGGGAGACCAGTAATGGACCAGTAGGTCTAAGGACAGCAGGTTCGGTGTGCTAATGACTGTGTGCTGAACTGACCTGCCTGGGGGGGGGGGGGGGGGGGGGGGGGGTCTGGAATGTTTCATGTCAGAGGTAGACACAGAAAAGTAAACAGGCCGTCTCTGAATTGAATTACTTTCAGCAGTTTCTGAGCATTAAAAATTATTTAGAATGAATCCCCTGCAATGAGAATCAGAGTCCTTAGTGCCACATTCAACTTCCAAACATGTGCTCATCAATATGAAAAGAAAAACCTGAGAGGTAATTCACTATTGATGGACTTTTTTAACTTATTGAATCATTTTACAACTGGATGTAGTGGTTTTGGAAACCTAGTCATGATTGGATTTAACATCAGTTTTTTTGTGTGTGTGTGGACATGGCAGTGAACGCTGAATATTGTCCACTGCCTTAGCATATCCATGCATAGATATATTTAAATGCAGGATTCTCTATATGATGACAGTCTCTCCTTCTCTATACAATGAGAGTGTCTCTTTCTCTATATGATGAGAGTCTCCTTCTCTATATGATGAGAGTCTCCTTCTCTATATGATGAGAGTGTCTCCTTT
>NC_137924.1:26496052-26501052 GCF_963457725.1 Sprattus sprattus
TCCACTTATGGCTATCCAGAATCATTTTTTAAAAATGAAGAAAGAAGAAAAAAACGAAGATGAAGAAAAGAGGAAAAAAAATCAGGCTTGAGCCCTGATTACCAGGAATCAACTACACGAAGGGCTGTGTCCTTAGGCGCAGATGTACTGTCAGAACCGTACAGCTTAAACTCATGGCTAAATGGACTGGTATGGGGGAAGCCTCTGTGCATTTTATACGTAACGTGATCCCCTCATTCAGCGGACATTAAAGGCTAATCACTTATATAATTTCCATTAGCACAGTGCGCGACCGAACTATTCACCCGTAACCTGCGGTCTGGTGGGGGTGGGGGGGTTGAGGGGCGCTAGTGGTGATTCATTAGGCCCTTATATGTCTCTCAAGGCGGGTATGGCAGCTTGGCATGGCTTACGGGGCTTAATTGTTTCTCTGTGTCTCTCTTTTGTAAACCAGACACTGATGGATAGGCCCCAGGTCAGCAGAAAACAATGTCAAGTTACTCCACGAGGGGGCGGCATTTGCAAAGGAAACTGCATTGCCGTGTTACCTCTGCCAGTTTAGTGAGGTGTAGCGCGCCTATGACTTGCAGTGTGGCATCTGTTCACGCGATCTTTTTAAATAAGGTTAGGAAAATGAATACCTCTGAGAAAACTGAACTTGTTCTAGATCTTACAAAACTGCAAGTCCGATTTATTTTCAATGAAAGACGATAGAACGAAAAGGACTGTAATTTTCCATTCCCTACAATGATTTGAGGGTTATGAAGGGTTTTCTTGGCCACCATACTAAGATTTTCCCTCCAAGTTACCCTGTTTGTTTTGGCTTTGCATCAAGCCTCCAAAGCACTCATCCCTTAATCATTGATGAAATATGACGTGATCGAAACCGGCCACAAGCACAATCTTTTGTGGCCAGCTGCGGAGAATGGCCGAGTGCGACCGAGTAATTAGTTGGCATATTTCCATGTTGCGTAGCCTTGGCTATCAGTAGCCAACAGGTGGTGAGGGGATTTCTTATCATTGCAATGCTTATTGGGACAATTGTACAGAAAACAAGTTACGATTTACAGAAATGGTACAGGAACTAGGATTTTAGTCAATAATTAATTATATTATGTAGGCCTATGTTTTAATTCTGTATGTTTTATGTTACATGCTAGTAGAACTGTTTAGGCCTTTGTATTATTTTTTGCTTGTTTTTGCATTCAGTTCCAGTTATTCTTTCACCGAGGTTTTGCATCACCTGTTGAATAACCTATGTCTCAAGGCCACCTTTAAGAATGCATAGGTCTACTTATAGGCATAAACCTGGTGTGGAAAAAACTCTGTCTCGCTCTTAACGACTCATATTTTTGTCTGTGCTGACAAGCATCGAGCAAATGTCAAACACATTGTTATGGAGGAACATTGTGATCTCCCTCGAACGGAAAACTCAGGAAATGTAATTACTTTTAGCGTATTTGTTCAGGTACCGCGGCGCGGGTCAGGTCGAGCAGTGCCGGGTTGGCGTGGCGCTGCGGTTCTGCGCCCCTCTGGCCGGATGGTTGTGGGTGCGAATCCCATGCGGGTCGGCGCTCCCGGGCCTGAGGTAAAATCCAGCTGTACAAACGTGTACTGGGGCATGAGTCAAAAATAACCACTTTTTGTGACAATTCTTCCTTTTTTTCCTCAAAGAAGTGGCTGACTGGCCAAAATCCCTTAGCAACTGCTACCACCAATAGTGAGAGTAAAAAGACTTTTAGCAAAAAAAAACACAAGAGAGGAGGACAATAAAACAATTACAGACATCACACCCCCATGATGCAATATTTCCACTTTTACTATGCTACGGCAGCAATACTGTCTGCAGGTGGTAAGGCACAACACAGAAATAGCCCCCGCCACCCTTGATTCCACCTCAAGCTGTAGACTTCATCACATGCAATAGAAGAACTTTAAACATCACATAGGCCTTCCACTCCAAGTCCTGGACTCCCTGTGTGGCACACTCTATAGGCCAATTTATAGTCCAGGAGACAAGTGTCACTCAACAAACCCGAAGAGGGTCTAGCAACAGAGCAGCACCTGTGGGCTTTTATAGTCTGTCGCTGATGACAAACAGGATGAGTCATCTCTATGGCAACTCAGCTGACATTGGTTAACTAGTTTGAGTCGTATTGGCCATGGAAGATGAGCAGAACAATCCTGAACAATTCATGTTTTCCTTTATACTTCGTGGTCCTGTAATTAACATGGAAATGGAATCTCCCTGACCATTAATTAAGACAACATATAATCAAATATGAAAGAGGTAAACTAGGCCAGAAGAATGAAGGCGAGCAAAGAGATCTCAGGTTTAAAGGCAAGTCTTGGGCACCAGACTCTCAAATCAATCTCAAAAAATGCTATTCTGTTGGTGCAAGTCCCACGCCCCCAACCCACACGACCCCAGGAGTGTCAAAGAACACAGACAGAGCCGCAGCACATGACACAGAGAATAACAGTGACCCCAGAAGTGGGGCTAGGCTAAGGCATCAAACTTCAATGAAACATGGGCGAACAGTTACTCATGCTCATTCTGGACACTAAGGAGAAAACATAATCACATTATTCCAACTTTGAATAAACAACAGTGGTACCTCAATGGCAGGGCCTGCTGATGGGGACTAACCAATCACAGGAGTTAAGCCCCCCCAGCCCCACTGTCTCTACAACCTCATGTTTAGTGGAGAGACACTTGTTGCCCTGACTATAATTTAGTCTTATATGGCACAGTTTTGTGGCACAGCTTTCTTGAGTGAGTGTAGCATACCATGAGCGAGAAGCCTGTGGGCGCCCGTGAGTCAGACACCACAGACACGACCAGCGTGGAGCAGGCAGCAGCGCGTTCCGTCGGCGCTTGGGAGGATGATAGGACTAGCTCAGAAAAGCAGCCACGTTATTGAAGGACCCAGGGAGATGCGCGCAATGATACCTCTGTTAGGTTTCTGTGTTGTTTTTCCTCTCACTTCTCTTCCTGCCCATCTTTCTAAATGTCCCAGGGAAAGCGCATTCCGCTTCTCTAGACACTGTAATCAAGATGACAGATTAGTCTCTGCTGCCTCCTTCTGCCAACACTTTAAGCACAAGACAAATTAGACAAACACACACACACTGAAAGAGCGAGAGAGAGACAGCACACACATATCCACTACTGAGCTGACTACAGCCTAGGAAGTCCAGTTTTAATATTCAACAGTCGATAGGCAGTCAATCATAGTTAT
Organism: Sprattus sprattus; assembly: GCF_963457725.1. Classification (NCBI taxonomy): domain Eukaryota; kingdom Metazoa; phylum Chordata; class Actinopteri; order Clupeiformes; family Clupeidae; genus Sprattus; species Sprattus sprattus. The sequence goes on from NC_137924.1 coordinate 26,499,295, forward strand.
CAATTGCCTTAATTAAGATGATCTGTTATGATCCTAGTAATTGAGATGACCTATAGATCTGTTAAGCACTTAAGATCATATCCTAGCTACTTAAAATTAGAATTAGTTAAAATATATTTTAGCTTAAGTCTTTTGGGTTGTACATTGACTGAAATTTACAGTAGATTCATATTTAATGAAGCTGTAATGGAGAAGTTTTTTTCACATCATTCTATAATTAAGTCAGAATCGATTTGGCATGGTGCAATATGTTTGACTGCGCGATCAACTTCAATTCTGGCTATTATCAATACCACATTGTTCTCTCTCTGTAATAATCTACACTAAAATACACAATTTACACATTCACCAACTGGCCCTGAACCATAACATTTATGACAACAATGTTTACAGAACTAGCACTTCGATCAAAAGAACAGAAATCTTTAAAGTGTTGATTTTTCCACAGTGTTTACAGAAACAGACGTTTTTTCTGTATGTGGGTTTCCTCTATACGAGGGTTTAAGTCCCGAGCCCCACCACTTCGCAGACACCACTAATGATCCCGTAATAATCCGTTTGAAATGTTTACGGCTTGTTTAAAAAAATAAATACAAAATAAACCCCTTTTTTGGGTTATAAGACGAGTTTCCAGCTGCGACATTAACCACGTAGCATTTCTGTCGCTTAATTATTTAGGAAAGGCACTTAGCCGTTAAAAGAGCCCCGGTCGAATTCTCTGTATGTTAGAGGTTTCCATTGTGTTCCGTAAGTGAGCCTGTAATGAGACGGAAAACTCTCAACAAGTGTTTTTGACGTGGACTGTGTATGCTGTCATTATGACTCTAAATACACAGAAATTTCAAACGTTGGTTGTGAATTTTTTGTCCTTGCACTCCATCATTTCCCTTGAGCTATTGGGTATGGGACAATGCATGAGGGAGAGGAGATAAAGAGAGGGACGACTTTCCTGTGAAAAAAATACTATAATTTTGTTATCTTTGAAATGATATAAGCTTCAGGTCCTCACCTGCTGTGAATCCTCACCAGTCGCTCCCCTCAGGAAACAGCTGAAAGGCTTACCTCAAGGGAAGGTCAGATGCTTTAAAACCTTGTCTGATTTTTACCTTCACCAAAGAGGTTATGTTTTTTGGAGTACACAAAAACTACCAGGCTGATTTTCATGAAATGCGGTGGAGGGATAGAGTATGGGACAAGGAAGAGCCCAGGGTGGATCCAGGAATTTGTTCAAACTGCCTTTAACGTTGCAGGAGCGGGCATTTGGCTTTTGCGGAGGCCTGCGGTCTCCAAAGGCCCTTCTAGCTATTTTCTGTGATGACTCTTTTTTTGACCCTCAGTGTCTCAATGACACTCGCATCCTTATTTAGGTATTTTTTCCCCTTGTGAAGGCAAAACAGGGTTGTCTTCCACACACATCTCAGATGTCCTTCCTTATTTCTTTTGGAGAAAAAACTAAAACTACACCCAGATCAGAATGCTCCGTCAATGAGTTAAAGTATGTGCAGAGACACAAATGAACTCATGCTTAAACTCTCTCTGGATTTACCCCACTGAGATGCCATACCCATGCCATTCCGTCTTCCAACCCCCCCCCCCCCCCGCGCGCTTAACAACACCGGGTTTGTGTTTAGCATGGAGAATGTAAAGAGATTAGACTGAAATGAAATGCAAATTGAAATTACAGGGTTTGGTGCAGAGAGAGGGAGGAGGTTCCAGGCTTATGACTTCAGTGTAAAGCGATACCCCTACCACACTCTG
>NC_137924.1:26503552-26506052 GCF_963457725.1 Sprattus sprattus
GAAGATTGTCAGGGAGAGGAAAATAGAGGAAAAGAGACCCAGAGAGACAGAGAGAGACAGAGAGAGACAGAGAGAGAGGCCACAGAACCTCACGGGTCGTCATCTGGTTTTATCTGACCTGACATGGCGCTCCCTTGCGAGAGGCAGCTTTCTTATGGTGGTTTTTCTGTAATCAAACCCGCAGATGACATACAGAACAGCTCTGAATGAATGCAGAGATCTATAAATACAAGATTAAGGAAAGCCAGACGGTGAGAATAGCGATAATAATAATAATAATAATAATTATTATATTATTAATGTACAATCAAGAAACAATTCTTATTACCAAAGGACAATCTTTATAATAATAATAAAAATAATAATGATAATAATAATACTACTACGACTACTAAATCTACTACTACTACTACTGCTACTACTAATAATAATAATAATAGTAATAATATGATGTGTATTCAAAGAAGAAACAACAATAAAGAATGAAAAAGTAAACAAGTATGATGCTGTTAACACATGACAGGGTTCTAAAATAGCCAGTAGCAATGACAGTATATTTTAAGATGTATTAAATATGCAAAACACTGGTCACCCTTTCATGCTTTTGTTTAAACTGAAATACAACTTCAAAAAAGAAGAACAATGAAGAACTTTGAACAAATTAAATCAACTGAGCAATTTCATAAATAAATTGTATTTATTTCATATTTCAATGTATAATGATGATTAAGGATTTTTATTTCATGTACATATAATAACAACTGGATTTTGTATCTTAATTTTTAATCTCTTTTAATCTAAATCTTTAATGGTATTATTATTTGTATTGTAAATAATGGTATTATTTTTCCTTTTTGTCATGGCTTGATTACTCCTATTTCTGCTTGAATAGAGTAAAAATAACTATCTGTGTACATTGCATCTAGTTTCCAGACCGTTCAAAAACACAGAAGCTCAAATTTGAGGCCGGATCAATGTTATTGTTTTTCTGTCTCTTCCTGGGCCTAACTCTGTCAGTGTGCAGTGTGAGATGAACGTGTTAATGTGTAGAAACACAACGACGGAATACGGAGGCCTCCATCAAAAGGGGGGATTGTTTCCAAGCGAAACACAAGTCCTTTATCCATCACGGCGAGTGAGTTGTCAAATCTATTGTGTGGATGTGTTGCTGGATGTTGGGTGTGGGATGGTCAAGGTCTAGCCCCAGCTCCTGGAGCTTGTGGTGGGTGGTGGTGTAGACAGAGAGAAAAAACAGCAGCGTTTTTTTTCTTTCTCTCTCTCTCTCTCTCTCTCACTCTCTGTCTCTCTCTCTCTCTGCCTCTGTCTCTCTCTTTCTCTCTCTTTCTCTCTCTCTCCCTCTCTCTCTCTCTCTCTCTCTCTTTCTCTCTGTCTCTGTCTCTCTCCCTCTCTCTCTCTCTCTCTTTCTCTCTCTCTCACTCTCTCCCCTTCTCTCCTGTTCTGTCAGTGCGGTAACAGGGGAAGGAGACAAGGTGCTGAAACATTCTCTTCCTCTGGGACCGTCTGCTCCCCTCCCCTCTCCTCCACCTCACATGCATACATATGGCTGGCTGCTGCATGAGTGCGCATACACACACACACACACACACACACACACACACACACACACACACACACACACACACACACACACACACACACACACACACACACACACACACACACACACCCACCCACACACACACACACACACACACACACACACACACACACACACACACACATATACATATACACACACATACCGTATACACACTCATACACACACACATATACATATACACACACATATACAAACACTCACACACACACACACATATACAATACACACTCACACACACACGTATATATACAGTACATGTGCACACAAATACACAAAGACACACGCACACACAATCTCATGTATATAAACACACAAACAAACACTCAATTTTCCTGATGGATCCCAGTTTTCTGCAACATACTGGGCTCTGCTTGAGCCTTCACATAGAGCACAGCATTCTGGAACTGACTGCCTCTCCATAGCGACAGGTTCTAGAGACCATTCCACTCTTCCACCATTCCACCATTCCACCAAGGCAGTCTGAGGGCTGCTGAGTTAGGGATGCACCCGAATATGAATATGTTATTCAGGAAAGCATGAATAATGCCACATAAACAGACATTTCTTCCATAATTTATTTCAAGTTCAACGTCAACTAACACCCTACCAAGTAAGCTTCTTCATGGTTGTTTAAACAGACAGCAAGTTCAAGTGACAGCCATGCTCGTAACCAGCTATGAGGTCACCAAGTTTCTGATTGTTGAAATGTCTCCCAGTGAAAAGGGAGAGAGGGGTTCAGACTGTTCTTAAAACTTAATTTAGTTAAACATAAAAAGATTTAAAGTATACTGTATATATTTATAAAGCGTGAAGATGCAAAAAAATATTTTATAATAAATTGCATGCCAATATTGAATCAATTTGAAGGGACATCCTTCA
>NC_137924.1:26511052-26603552 GCF_963457725.1 Sprattus sprattus
TACCTAAAAGGCATGCAAAAATCTTGCAAACACCACCAACAGCCCAGCTGACACTGTTAAAAGCTTGCCAACACACTAACTGGTGTCTTTTGGCAGTTAAGCTGGCAAGGTCATGCGTTGAAAGCTTTTCATCCTTTTTGCAGGGTGTACCAGCCCGTAACACAGAACGGCATAGGGCATATCCTGGATGGCTAGTGGGGAAGACTCATGTGTTTATCTGTCTTTCACATGACCATGCTAGCAAAAATGAATTTGAGGATGGTACCTTAACTAGTTGCCTATAAAACCATATCTCAAAAAGTGTCAAATTGTTGCATAGTGTTACTTTAACTATAACTATAGTTTTACAGCCTTAACATTATGCGGTAGTGTTTGGACGTCTGCTCTGGATGCGATGCAATAAATGTGCTGCATTGCATTTTGTGCTTCATTAAAAAAAAAAAAAAAAAATCACTGCCATAAATTACTTAGCTGTAAATAAATCTATAAAGATAAATAAATAAATCCTTTGCGAATACAAATCTAAACATAGCACAAAAAGTAAGGAAATTTGTGTTTGGTAGATTATTTCTTTGTTGTAACAATGCTTCTCGGCAATACATCTTATACCTTTGGAAAGCCTGTTTAGTTCCCTTTTAAATGGTGCCACATTTGTAAGGAACATGCATTTGTGGGATGAGCAGCACAGCTGAGTTTGTGGGGTGCGCCCATGAAAAATGTGCCAAAATTCTCCTATTCTCCTGTTTTTTCATGGTAGAATGCTAAGAGACACCACAACTGGAAAACCCACCTATGTGGGCAATAGTACTATCTCATTACTATCCTCTGTAGGTGTGAAAATGTTCCCATATAATGCTGTAACCAAAAATGCATAAATTCTACCACGTCATGCTGCCCTCCACACAGCAGCTGCGTAAGCTATAAGCTAAATGCATACAAACCTCAAGCAAGAACTCAGGGTTCTTGTGACCTACTGCCAAGGACAACATGCTCATCATTGCAAGGCTTTTCCACCTCATCCTCCCTATGTGTCAGGAAGATGAAGCATTATTCCAAAGAGGAAACAAATGTTAATTAAGGGTGTTTGGTGTTGTAGAGGTTATGAATATGAATAGGCTATTGAAATAGTAATATATTATTTATATATTATTATTATATTTGGATAGGCTATTCAAATAGTCTCTGCACACCATCACAATATATCGTAGACGCAAACTCCTAAACCCTACAGATGCACCCAGAAACAAGATTTGTGGATGCAGCAATACACTACAGCAGTACAATTTTTCAAAATCAATGACGCAATGTTTTTTCTTTCTCTTATTCATTGAAGTAATCTATCACTAATGCATTTGAATGGGTGCCACACAGTTTGTCCCGGGGGGCATTCACTTACTTTCAGGCCCCTGGGAAGATTCCAGGGTTAGTCAAAGCATATTTTGAGGATATTCAGTTCAACACAAGTAACTACACCACATTATGGCAGCATTTGGAAATTGGTATCTTGGCTGGGTGCACCATTCCACCATTGGCTTTCACCATGGCCATGGAGGTTGGCTAATTATAAGAGCATCTAAATGGGTTGTTGGTTGTGAGAGGCTGCAGCGCCCGGTTACCTCCCATCCAAGCTTATAGGAACACCACGATGACACTTACAACAACTGTTGGCTGTTATCAAAGTTGAATTACAATTAGAAATGGGCAAGGAGGAAAGTCAAAGTTTGGTCCGTGAGCAAGAAGAGGAAACTAGATGAGCAGCTGTGGCTTCTCAGGTAAAGGATGAACTGGCATAATGTTGAGAAAAAGGAAGATCTACAGGATGGAATGTGGGCTCTGCGCAGGATTGGAGATCGCTGGCTGATGCCAGAAGGCAACTTCAAGTTCCACAGTGTGTTGTTGTGACTGCTTTGAGCCCAGACATGGTGCTGTATTCTGAGTGTGAGCACGATTCCTTTTGAAGATGTGACTGAGGAAGCCTTTGAAAGGAAGAATCTGAACTATGTAGAATAAGCAAGGCAATAGGGTTGGCCAGCATACACAAGACCAGTGGAGATAGGTGTTAGAGACTTTGTAGCTAGATCAGTCACAACTCTTTTGGTTTTCGAGAATGGTCACTCAAAGGAGCTTTAAAGGAGTTGTCTGAGGTAGCTGAAAAAGCGACTACTTGTGGACTTTGGAGAATAAGCCTGTTTTTCGTGAACAAGCCTGTTGTTGCAAGATGTTTGTGTGCCTAAGGTGACCAGGGTTAATATTTAATTTTATTACCCTACCCTTAGCCTTGGGTACCTAATCCAGGATTTGTAATCTTGGGGGGTTCTACCACTCCCAGCCTCTTACTCTACCCTAACCTGAGTTTATATCCAATCCCTACCCTTACCCTAACCCGGGTTCATACCCCCGAGGGTAACCCCTGCCAACCCTGGGACGCCAGACAGTCTGTGATGCCAGACGACACTGTTGAGGTGGCTGGAGGTGTCATGGGCCTAATTCAACAAAATACTGATGAAGAAAGGTGCCCGATTGACCAGTGAAATGCAAGACATCTTTGTTGTTGTTGCTAACTATTGTTAAGTATCGGTATAATGGTTGTAGTGCACCCTGTTGTTATAATACTTAGAGTTGGTTGTTTGGTATTAGTACTTGCACGTAACCGTAAGGATTGGCAGCTGTGGCAAGTCCCCACCCAATAGCACGAGGAATTAAACATCTTTTCATTCCTATAACTAGGAGGGAAAAAAAAGAAATAGCCCTTTCTATGCCCTATGAAACTTTACAGAAAAGTACTTAAGGGTGACCTGCTCTGGGGTGGGTTCACATTCTTATATATTACATGCCATGGCTTATTATGCACATATGCTCGGGCTCGAGAGATGTTAATGGAGTGTTAACATCCAACAATGAGTCCCTGTACGTTCATAACTATTGGTAACAGCACTAGGTTACAACAATGACCCTAATTGCAGTTTTGTTTTTAAGTTATAATACACTTATAGCCTAATGCTGCACCCACGACATTGCTGGTTTGATGGACGACCTGCTTTGCGCAGTGGGCTAGTGACTGCGCCAAAGCTTTGCAGAATGTACGCACTTCCCTCGGCTGGTCTGTGTTTGGTTAGAACGGAGGCCCGGGAGACTCCGCGGAGGTGTTCAGCAAGGCAGGGGGCCGCGCTCGGAACGGGCTGGCGGCCGAGACGAAAGCATCACAGCAGTGCTTCATTACCAGAAATAACATCAGAAATGAAGTGTTGGTTTTCGTTTTGTTTTAATTTTCTCCAAATGTGCAGCCACACCGGCATTCTTACGGTGCCCAGAGGTGCGATGTGCGTCAAAGCGACACGGAGTTCCGAACGGCTGAAGGAGTGTGAGAAGCCAGTGTAGGCTAATACCGAAATGATCTGTGACCCACGCCTCCTTGCTTCGATGGAGTGCATAATTCCAATGGTCGCAGGATATTAAAAATGTAATTACAATTCACTACATCACCCCGCTGTTTGCAAGAAAATATGTGAAGGCATATGAAGGATTGCGTCTCACAGCAAGTGACCTTCGCTTCGTTGGAGATGGGAAAAACATCCTAAGATAGTTTCAGCAGCCCACAAGTACTTAACATGAATTATGGTGTTATCGTTCACGTTGCCAACTCCGTTGTGATTAAAGTGAAGTAAGCGGATTTACTACCTAACTCAGGCTTCAGCTGTCCTTTCCATTATTAATGTTCCACTCTTTTACTTACATTGACTAATATTATATGTAAATAACATTCTTGTTTGTTGGAGGAATATCTCAACAGGACAGTCGCAAAATAACTTCACATCGATGTTCTTTTCATTCCAGGGAGTGTTGCATTGTGGGATAGCAGGAAGCACACCAGGGCAGAAGCCCCTGACTGTTATAAAACATGGCCTTCCCCATCTGGCCTTTAATCGCCTGTGGTCTTAATGGCTAATATCAGTCATTTCAGCTCAAGCCTTCAGGAAGAGGAAGTCGCTCCTAATTTCTCCTCAGGTTCAGAATCACTGGCTGCGGTGTCGGCTAAAACCATTAAAGCAGTCCCCCGAGCAGCAGGCAGAAGGGAAGTAGAGAGGAGAGGAGGAAAACATGAGGTCTAGTTTGATTACATTAATTGATGACACTATTTATTTTTAGTTGTCATGTAGGCCTCTCAGTTCACACCAGTGCCTTTGCCAGGCCTGTGTGGATCGCCATGATGAAGGATTAGGGTGGGGGGCGCAATGGATGTCTCTCAAATATTCACCACCCTCCATGTTTAAAAATAGGTGAAAATATATGTGTTTTAATTATTTGGATTCTGCGAGGTTACATTCCAAGTAGTCCGCTTGTAGCTCAACTTTGATGTAGTTTCAGTCACGTCCTTGTCCAGGACTTACTTCATGCGGGCAAGGTCTGAGGTTTTGGACGTGGGACAGCCTTGACGTTTTTTAATTAAAACGTCAAACGTATCTGGTGTTGCGCTCTCGGGCTGGGCTCAATCTGAGTCAGTGTCTGCTCTGAGTAAGGAGGAAATTACTGGACTGCTTAGAAAGGGAAAGAGCAAGAGACTGAGGAAAGAGGGAAGGATAGAGTGAGAGAGATGGAGAGCGAGCGAGAGAGAGAGAGAGGGCTAAGATGTGGACACTCTTGGCCAGCATAGCTACTGAGTGCTACCATAATTATAGATAGATAAATTTATGAGGTGTAGGTTATTTCTGCTTCGTTGTGAGTTTTATGTTTATGCTGTGTTATGAGTCGCCTACCGCCTCACCGTTTATTTTATTCGTCTGAACGGAGACCAAAAAACGAGTCATGTCTGTCATTAAATGGTTGATCGATGAAATATCTATATATTAACATACGTAGGACAGCTGAAGGATTTAACAGCTGACCTATGACATTATACCTGTATCTTTGACTTAAAAGTTGTCGTTACATAGAAGAAAGAACATATACCCATCTCCGTTCTATTGTATTTGTCTTTTTTCATTGTAAAATCATCAACATTCTAAAATTGTATTGAAAAAGTAATTATATCTTTAGCTACCATTATAATATATATAAGTTATATATATATATATATAAAAAAGTAATATTTAGTTAAATTTGCCTGCAAACTAACTTTGAGTACTTTAGAAGTACCAAGGACTACTTTTAGATCTGGACGAAGGCCTTATGGCTGTGGCTATGTGGTGATGTTCTTTAACAGGGTGGTGCTGCGGTATGGTGCGGTAGATAGCCTCGTCCCAGATAAACAGTCCAGCTCCAGGGCGCTGCGTGTCAGAGGAGGCTGGAGCCGTCTGGGCCCTGGCCTGGATGGCGTAGGTGGTGGAGAGGTGGTAGTGAGCGTGGCGGTGCTGTCCCAGTTATTTTTGGACCGTGCTCGTCCAGGCCCATTTTCTGCTGGGATGGCTGTTTTTTTTCTTCTTCTCCTTCTTCTTCTTCTTTTGAGAAGGGCCTCCAGTCCCATTAATCAGGGAGGGGGACCCCCTGCGGAGTGCGAGGGCCCCGAGTCCTGGCTCTCCACATTGCACCAGTTCTGTTCCCGCCGCCCCCACAGCGGCCCACCGCACAGTGGGAAGCGCGGAGGAACCTCATCAATCTCACCTGTCCGAGACGTCAACCACAGATTTATTCAAACGCGCCGGACGGCGGACCCCTGCCACCTCCTCTGTGACCCCCCCCCAAACAAACACACACAAACACACTCTCTCTCTCACACACAGACACTCATGGACACGCCGCCCCTCCTCTCTCTCACTCGATCTCTCTTTCTCTCTCACTCCCTCACCGAGACACACAGACGTCTACAGTCACACTCTCGCTCGCTCACTCGCTCTCTCTGTCACACACACACACACACGCGCACACTCTGTCTCTCTTTCTCTCTCCCACACACACACACACACACACAGATATTCAACTGTACACTCACATTCTGCTCCTCCTCCATTCCTATGTTCACAATCTTTGTTCTTTTTGTGATTCTCTGGCTTTTTCTTTCTTTCCTTATTTCTCTCTTTCTCTCTCTCTAAAAAAACCTTGTCCTGCGCTTTGGCTGTGCCACCTCGTCCCTGTTTGTCTTTCCATCCATTCCTCTCTTAAGTCTCTCTTTCAGTATCAGCTAGTCTTGTTTTGATTTGAGGTCACTCCAGCTTTTTGTTTCAAGCTGGGCGCGTGTTAACCGTGCGGACAAACATGGGCTCCCCCCCATCACTCTGTCACCCACTAAAGAGGAAGGGAGGGGGGTACACCAAACACAATTTCCTGCTCGATACTTCACTGAAGCGCCTCTGTTGGCCGAGGCTTAAACAGGCCCCGTCGAGAGGAGCAGAGAAGAAGGTTAGAGAGAGAGAGAGAGAGAGCATGAAAGAAAGAGCAGTTACAGAGAGAGAGATCTTGAAAGAAGGAAAAAGCCAGTATGAAGAGAGAGAGATCTTGAAATAATGAACAAGCCGTTATGGAGCAAGCGAGAGAGAGAGAGAGAGAGAGAAAGAGAGAGAGCATGAAAGAAAGAGTCGTTTTGGAGAGAGAGAGACATCTTGAAAGAAAGACTTATAACACTGGGCTCTGTGTGCGCCGTGTACTTAGTGGGAGACACTCTTCTCCTCGTTCTGGACGAGTCCTCAGAAGCCCCTCCCCCCCAGACCCCTGGGGCTCCCTCTGTGGTTGGAAGATCCGCTAAAAGGAGGAAGGGATGTAGCGACCGACGTGTTGAAATAAGCGCCACAGTGCGGTCACTGATGCTGATATGGTGATGGAGGAGAGCGCTTTGAGTGGTCTGAGTGGAGTGTGTGTGTGTGTGTGTGTGTGTTGGGGGAGACATGGGGTGGGGGGTGATGTGGTGGTGTCTGTGTCACCTGCTGCCTGTTTGCTGTTAGCTCGAGGCTTGGAGGGGGCTCTCGATTCTGATGTACGAGAGGCTAATAGATGCTGCTCTGTTCGCCTCGTCGGCACCTCTGATTGGCTGGTGTCTTCATCCTCTGTGTCGCCTCCCATCCCCTTTTCTCCTCGGCCGTGCTGCACTGTGCCACACAGCACTGCGACTGAATCCTCACACGGCTCAGGATAGACAGGCCTGCTCTCCTGCTCAAGAGACAAACTAGGCCTGGTCCCCAACTTGAGAGGAAAACTAGGCCTGGTCCCCGACTCGAGAGGAAAACTAGGCCTGGTCTCCGACTCGAGAGGAAAACTAGGCCTGCTCTCCGACTCGAGAGGAAAACTAGGCCTGGTCTCCGACTCGAGAGGAAAACTAGGCCTGCTCTCCAAATCGAGAGGAAAACTAGGCCTGGTCTCCGACTCGAGAGGAAAACTAGGCCTGGTCTCCGACTCGAGAGGTAAACTAGGCCTGCTCTCCGACTCGAGAGGTAAACTAGGCCTGCTCTCCGACTCGAGAGGTAAACTAGGCATGGCCAAACTCAGGTCACAGGCTGCCTCACCTCAGATGAGGAATTTCCAGATGCCAGTCCGTGTGAATGACACAGTACATCCTTTGTTTGTGTTTATCTATTCATATTAAAAGTCTGATTGTCTTAATGAACATTAGCGTCAGTCCTATTCCACATGCTGTTAATATAGGTTTTTATTTATTTAAGCATTTTCTATTTATTTAAGTTTTACTTATCTTTTAAACAGGGCTTAACCACACTCTCATTTGCAACCACAGGTTATTTATTTAACCCTGGTGTAACCGGACAGGTCAACTCAGAACCCATTTCAGTCTGTCTTCACAGGCAGGTGTACTTCTTTACCGTGCAGACCACACAGTTTTAGATGCCCCCGTCTTATTTTTCTAGTGTTAGGTGCGACTGTTTAAGCGCCGCGTTTGACCACCCTGCTCTGGACGCCAGTTTGACAGTGGAGCGCATGAATACTGTAAGCCTAAGGAGTCTTCTATCCTTCCCGTGTTGTCACCAAAAAAGCCCGGTGAACAGGCCGTTCTGCTCTTCCCCAGAATCTCTGCTGCTCTGGTTCTCCTTGGACATGGAAAAACGGGGTAATATTATTACAAAAAGAGAAAACATTCCTCTGTTTTTGTAACTAACCCAATCAGTTCCAATCGAAGACGGGACTGTTTTTCTGCCTAATGGAGGCAGTGCATTGCTGAGTAATATCATTATTGTCCTTCTTTGGGCTGGGATCTGAGTCTTATTTTCCATGCTCGGCTTTCCGTGGGACGGACCAGGCCCGGGTGAGCAACGGGAGACTCTGGGATGGCCTCAGGACGTAGAGGAAGGTCTCTGTTCTTTAACAGGCATGGGAGACAGACACATTCTCTTACTGGTCTTTATTAAACCACACCCTGTGTGTGCACCAAACCCTGTGCTCACTCGCACTTACACACACTGAGGCACACTGATACTCACACAAAAACACACACGCTTTCACACACTGAGACACACAGAGACACACTGACACTCACTCACTCGCACACACACACACACACACACACACACACACACACTTACAAACACTAAGACACACTGAGACACACTGACACTCAAACACACACACACACACTTACACACACTGACACTCACACACACAAACACACTTACACACACTGACACTCACACACACACACAAACACACATACATACACATACTTACACAAACTGGACTCACACACACACACACTTACACACACTGACATTCACACACACACACTGACACACACACACACAAACCCTTTATCAGCCCTCTTAAACTTTTGCACACTCTCTCACACGTACACAGACACACTCACATGCACACAGAGAAGGAGTGGAAAAGCACTTGAATTGACAGTGTATACCTCCAATTACGCAACAGTTCAATCACACACTCCCTAGGTTCAGTTTACTCCCCTTCACACACACACACACACACACACGCACGCACGCATTTGTACACACACACTTGCAACCATACACATGCCCACATACACACACACACAAAAACAGGCACATGGATGAACTTGAGTAGCTGTGAAAATATACGAGTGTGAACTCGCACTCAGCATCTCTCACACATTTAAACTCAAACACACACACGCACAGACACACACACACACATTCACTGTCTCTCCCTCTCTCTCACTCTCTCACACACACACACACCCTCTCACTCACTGTCTCTCTTTCTCACACACACACCCTCTTACTCACTGTCTCTCTCTCACACACACACACACACACCCTCTCACTCACTGTCTCTCATACACACACACACATTATTAAATACATTCTCCATCTTCCCCTTCCCCATTCCCATACGTACGCGTGTCGTGGGCTTAGACTCATGATCTCATAAGAATGTAGACAAGTGTGAAAACATGGGTTGGTAGTGTATGTAACCCTTTGAGCTGTTGGTGTTCCTATCCCCCCCCCCCCCACACACACACACAGGATAATGTATATGCCATCTGCTGGATACAGATGAAGGAGGCTTTCGTCACCTTGCCTGTTCCGCAGCACAACAGCGTTGCGCTTGTCAGTTTTATATATGAGGAGCGAACACCCAGAGTTACCACTCCTGCTGTGTGTCATCAAGGAGAAGGGAGGAAGTGTGTGTGTGTGTGTGTGTGTGTGTGTGTGTGTGTGTGTGTGTGTGTGTGTGTGTGTGTGTGTGTCATTAAGGAGAAGGGAGGAAGGGGAGACACAAAGAGAGAGAGAGGAAGGATTGAGAGGAAGAGAGAAAGAGAAGAGAACTACGTGAATGGATGAAGAGAGACGGAAATGGAGAGAGAGAGCAAAATGGAGTGAAATTAAATGAAAAAAAGACAGAACATGTGTACCAGGAGAGTTGGGGGAGGGAGGTGGGTAAAGTAATGTAGCTCCTCACATCATGGAGGCCTGGTGAATTGACCAATTAGATGTCTTCATCTCCGTGGAGACGCATCATTTTTTTTTAAAATGAGGTGTACCTGATGTGCACATTTACACAGAAAACACACACACACACACACAAACACGCCATTACTCATGCAAACAGGACTCCAGCATCTGGCAGTGTACCATGCTAGTCGCCACGGTAATATTTGCAGCATTTCCCTGCAAAATTCCTCTCATTCTGAAAGATTATGCACACCAGCCCCTGAGAGGGGGCCAGATCGCGCTGGCAGGATGGGCCCAACGCGCTGGCAGGATGGGCACCAACAGTTTTGTTGCAGCAACACAAGCAGCCTGGGCCCTTTGCCAGACTACAGGCACGAACAGCTTCTGTCTGTAGTCCGTAACAGCGCAAGCAACCTAGTGGCATTTGCCCAGGCCGCAGAGCAAAAACATCGTCTTAATGTATTAAGTACACGAAATGCCGTGAATTTGTAGTCGTGTTTACACCAGTCGTGTTTGGATTAACACATTTCGAGAGGTCCATGACTGGACTGATTTATCAACCTTTGCATCTGCCACACTGAACGGCGTTCAGACGGAACTCGGTTCTGGTTAGAAACCAAATGTGTGTTGCCCAGCGAAACACAAAACGAATATAGAGAAGGGGAATTTGTTCGTAAATGATGGAGGAGACTTCTGGTACTGCGGACAGGGGAAATTAATGAGTTCTGGGGGAGCCTGTAGGGGGAGGTCTCTGACAGTCATGAAATGCTTGAAGGCCTTGTGGGAGAAAGCATTACGGTTATTGCCTCAAGTCAAGTCGAAGTTTTGACACCACTAAGTTGAACGGCTGCAGAAAGTTGACCGTATTACTCCTTACAGAGAGGATAGTTTGTACTGAGAAGTGGGCCATAGACACGTATTTCTGAGATGTTTTGGCTGGGGCTTGGCACGTTGTGGATGAACGCAATCCTACCCTATGTGTTCAGTTACTCCATCCTTCAACACGTGTTTAAGAAACTCCATGCACATAAAAACCGTTTTACTTCAATACCACCATTATGAAATGTAACCATTGATGCTTACAGTTCAGGATTTTTTTTTAATTAGCTTAACATAACTCATCGTGAAAAAAACAAAAACCTTCTCTCAGTCTGTCAGCCGTTTGTTATGATTTTCCTCTCTTCGCTGTATAGCCTCCTATTTAATTTCAGCCCCCCTGACTCCGAGCCATTAAAAAAAAATAACTTCTTGTACATTTTCCTCTCCCCCCACCCCTGCGCCCTCTTCCCCGGCTCCCGGTAGATGCGAGGTGTGATACACTGATTATTCCGTCGGCGGTTGTCGTTGGCAGGGTTTCAGCCAAGGTGCGATTGTCTTGAATGACACCATTACCATGTCTGCATGGCTAATGACGTTCCCAGGGGACCTGGGGTTAGTGCAGGGTGGGGTGGGGGGGACGTGTCAGCCTCGAGGTGAGAACACACATGAGCCAGAGTACCGACCAGCCGCCTGCGCCCCCCTCCCAAATCACTCCTGACACCTCGGAGAGGGGCCCCCCTGTTGAACCGGTGGCAGTCCACTGTGATTACTCATTCTCGGTAATGACATAAGTGCCCTGTTCCTTCCTGCCCTGCCGGGCCCTGCTTCGTAAATGACCCTGGATCAGTTCTACCAGCTCAAAGCGGCATGGGAGACGGACAGAGCCCACAGAGAGACTGATGTCGGATCAGTTTCAGAACCACGCAAGAAGAAACGTTAGTCAGTGGTGATTGTTGTAGATTGGTTTTGTAAGGCTGCCATAGTCCTCCTCTGTATTATGGACCTTATGGTTTTATCTGACCGACTAAATGTGAATGTGTGGACCATACATACACACATACACATACACACACACACACACACACACACACACACACACACACACAGTGGCTACCTTGGCTGTGGGCCTTTAACCATAATGTATGATAGATGCAGTGGAGCTCCATTTTTTCTTCTGCAGCTGAAATAAGAGCAGGCAGTCATCAGAAAAGATCCTGTCGTAAAGAGTCCCCCCCCCTCACTGCCCCAAGTCAAACCCAAACCTCAGGAATTCATCTTAAATGGGGCACATGGCTGGTTCCTGCTGGGGCACTGCTACCTTGCCTGGTTCCTCTACATGAACCCAGACATCAGGTTCACAAGCCCCCCAAACCTGCCGCGGGGCTATTACTCTCACTGCTCTTCCTCCCAGTCTTCCTCCTACTCTTCTTCATCCTTTTCCTCCTGATCCTGGTGCGTAGCTGTGGGTGAAGGAACGGTTCCAAGCAGGACAGGATCGGTTCCAGGGGGCTAGCGGGATTACCGGAACCCTGTGCCAGAACTCAGTGGAACAGTCTTGCGCCAGAACCAGCCCTGATGAAACTAAATATTTGCCCGGGGAGTCGAACAACTACAAGCCGTATCTGAGTGCGTGCGTGCGTGCGTGCGTGCGTGTGAATGAGTGTGTGTGCGTGTGTCTATATTATTCAAGGAGGAAAGAGCAATTCCTCACCCCCTTCTAAATGAAACAAAGCCTTTGTTGTTCACTGGTATCTGATGCTAAAGTGTTTTTAATGTCGCCCCGTAGCGCGACTGGTCTCCCCCTCTTTATTTTTAAAACGCTTGGAAAGGCTCGCGCTACTGTGGAGAGCCGTTTCCCCCTCGCGACTCTGCTGCTTTTAAAAGGCTCTCATTGGCCGGCCTAAGGGCCCTTGGCTGTTTTTATTGGCCGGAAAGGGGTTCCGCTCTGTCGCTCTCTCACCCCGTAGGATACTCTGGAGTGTGAGGCATGCCTTGGATTTATCGTTTTGATAACAGCCGTAAAACCCACGCTGGCTTCCTCCGTCTCCGACAGCCTTGACTCCTAACTGCTAGTGTGAGGAACTGCAGGTGTTTGAGACACTCTCACACACACACACACACTTAGACAGTCACAAACTCTCTCACATACACAAACACTCTCGCTCACTCACTTACACACACACGTAGACATAGGCACAATCTCTCTCACATAGACACACACTCACACACTCTCTCACATATACAGACTTACTGACACACACACACACTCACTCACACACACACACACACACACACACACACACACACAAATCTTTCCCCTCCCTTCTTTCTTTCTTCTGCTCTCCACTGTTTTCTCTCTCGCAAAATCATTTTTTATTACATTCTTTTACACACATTTTATTTGTTTTCCCTCCCTTGTTCTCTGATCTCTTTTTTCCTTCCTCTATTCTCTCTTTCTCTCTCTCTCTCTCTCTCCCTCTCTAAGAAGTTTCTTTTTCTTGCGTCTTTGATTATTTTTGTTCCCTCTCCTTGTTTCTCATTGTAGATTCAGTGGGGAAACCAACACATTTCTCATTTCATTGTTTTAAGCTATTTATCTCTCTCTCTTTTCATCCCTCTCTCCCCCATCTCTGATTCTCTCTCTCTCTTTTCATCCCTCTCTCCCCCATCTCCGATTCTCTCTCTCACTTTTCATCCCTCTCTCCCCCATCTCTGATTCTCTCTGTCTCTTTTTATCCCTCTCTCCCCAATCTCTGATTCTCTCTCTCTCTCTCTTTTCATCCCTCTCTCCCCAATCTCTGATTCTCTCTCTCTTCTCATCCCTCTCTCCCCCACCTGTAGGATCCTCCTGGGGGTCGGGTGTTCTCCGGTATCCAGCCCACAGGCGTGCCTCACCTGGGGAACTACCTGGGCGCTCTGGAGAGCTGGGTGTCCCTGCAGGACGTGTACGGCTCGGTTCTGTACAGCATTGTGGACCTGCACGCCATCACCCAGCCCCAGGATCCGACACTGCTGCGCCAGAACGTTCTTGACATGGCCGCCAGCCTGCTCGCCTGTGGCATCGACCCCGAGCGTTCCATCCTCTTTCAGCAGTCTCAGGTGGGCCCTGCATACACACACACACACACACACACACACACACACACACACACAGAGGGTCGGGCCGGGAACATAATTCGGGCCTGGCAGTGTTTACCTTGACCGCCCCTAATTTTCCCCAAAATATGCGCCACAATATCAGGCTATTTATAATATCTCAGCTGAACAATAGATATTAAATTGGCAGTGCTGCTGTTGTTTCAGAGCCATGGAACATGTCATTCTTGCAATTGAAACATTTAGTTTGTTTTGTTTGTTCTGGTTTGGATGGTAGTTAAAGAACAAATCAAACACGTTTGGTTTTGGGCACGCAGAATAAGTCATGGCAGGCTCCGTATGATGACTCCCCTCTGGCCTAGCTCTGCTAACGCTGCCACTCCATGCAGTATCACCTGTGGAGTTGTCATGTCACTCATTCTGGGCAGCGGCCTCCTCTTCTTGGCCCTGCTCTCCCCTGGAATCAGCCTGTGTCCGGACTCTTTGCTCCTCCCCTTCATTTGGCGCCAGTATGCTTAATTTTGCCTGGCACTGACATAGGTATCGCTAGTTTTGACTAGATTTGTTAACTTAAGACATTTTGTAGCTTCGGCCTTGAGATAATTATTTTTAATTACTTTTCAACTCTTTCTCTTTTTGTGACCTTCATCCATATGTATTTTCGATCTCTATTTTCATAATAGCTTTTTGTCTTGATTTGATTACTTCCCAACTGACCCCTGACATTACATGGATGGATGGATCTACTTGAAAGGGTTGAGGGGGGAGGTGACGACGGTAGCACTTCCTGCACCTCCCTTGCAGTAGGTAGCCTATTTGGGTCCGTGTCACCCCCAGTCAAATGGGCTGTTCCACACCAAGTGGGCCACAACCAGCAGGTCAAATTATTTGACCCTCACAATTTCCCCACAATTACTGGTGGCCTTTCAGCTCACTAGGTGCAGGGTTTGGACTGTGAGTGATTTTTTTTGCATGGAGAAGAAGCATTTGATTTCTTTGTGCATAGTGTAAACCTTCAGGATAGTCCTCTTTTGGAAAGAAAGACCCTGCCTGTTTAACAGGCCAGTTACATTTGTGTGTTGCACAAACTTTGAGAATGCCTGTTGAACATGCACAGTGCTCAGTTATCACACACCTGCAGATTGAAACTAAAATAAAAATAAATAATAAAATTGCTGTGATGGAAATCCCTGTCCTTTCTCCAAACACGGACCTTAACACAACCATCCATCATGATCAAATTGGGAAATATATTCCTGGAAAGGAGAGGGGAGGTTACTGTGCAAACACATTAAGCTGAACCGGCCAAGGAGTTAAGTAGAAATAATGCCTGTCGGTTAAAGAGGAGAGTGTAATACTCTCGCGGCTACCCTCCAGCTTCCAGGGCTTCCCAGTGAGAAGTGTTGGCATCATTGCCTGCCGGTAGCCATCCCATAATCTCCGTCTCCAGGTAGAGTGGGCGATATCCTAGGTGTGTGTTGATTCTGTAGAAAGGCCAGGTAATTGTGGTTACTTGAGATATTGTTGGCGTCTTAAATCAATTTCAAGTTCTGTTTGTGTCTGTGATGAATCTGAGGAAAGAGCCGTTATTTTTTTATTTAATTGTATTTATTCCGCAATTTATTTCACTATGGCATTCTTTATCCTATCTTTTTTTTTTAACCTACCCTTTAACCTTTCCTGTGTGTGTGTGTGTGTGTGTGTGTGTGTGTGTGTGTGTGTGTGTGTGTGTGCAGGAATAACGGACTTGTTTCTACTGTGAATGTAAAAGGGGGCCCCATAAGTACAGTAGGGAGCAGGGAGTGTAAATAACACAGGTAGTGTGTGCAGTAACCTGCCTCATCCCAGTGAGGAGAGCCCAAGGGCTGATGATATCTGCAGTGTAACCACCGTCTGAAGGGCGCCGTAATCAGGGTGGACATTTCCCTCCTACTGGACACCTGAGAGTGTGGCTTTCTCCTTACTTTCCTCCCAAACATGTGCCGGTGTGTGTGTGTGTGTTGTTAAGTGTGCACCAACTCAGCACTTCACATATGAATACACCACACCACACAAACACACACTCACACACTCACTCTCATGCTTACACACACACACACACACACACACACACACACACACACACACACACACACACACACACAAATGCACTCACACAGAGGCCTATTTTTGTTCCCGTTTAACTTCATGCCACATATCTTGGCAGTGCCGGAGACCTCCCATTGAACACACGAGCCCTGGTCTGTTCCACATGTAAAAATAAAACTGCCGCCCAAGGAAAACACTTGACTTCATTGAGAGAAAAAAAACAGTGACAAGCTGAAATCAATCGTGTCTTAAGTGAGGGGCTTCAAACCGAATCAGATTTAAGGTCTGGATTGTTTCTTTGTGTGTGTGTGTGTGTGTGTGTGTGTGTGTGTGTGTGTGTGTGTGTGTGTGTGTGTGTGTGTGTGTGTGTGTGTGTGTGTGTGTGTGTGTGTGTGTGTGTGTGTGTGTGTGTGTGTGTGTGTGTGTGTGTGTGTGTGTGTGAGTGAGTGTGAGAGAGAGAGAAAAAGAAAGAAAGAAAGCGAAAGAGAGAGAGAGAGAGAGAGACACACAATGAAAGAGAAAGAGTTGTGTGTTGTGGTTACGCCCTTTTCTTTTACCGGAATAATGTCCACAGTTTTAGATTTATGGGAATATTTTTGGCAGTTTCACATAATAGAAATCCACACATGAAGGCAAGCGCGAATGGGCCTTTATGGCTCCAGCTTTCTCTCCTTTCGGCGCTCGGACGGTATGCTCGAGTGATATCTTTATTTATGCTTCGCACCCCGCGGTTTTTACCGGCTCTCGCTGTGCGTGCCGTTTGTTACATAAGCACCGTTGTCCCCGTGGCGGATCGAGGCACAGATCGGGTTCTGTCCTAATGTTTCTGCCGGTGGTGTGTAACAACATCTTGAGCGGTATCGCTTTCTTTTTAGTGCCTTTGCTGTCATTGACATGCCCGCCATTACGTACGCTCGCATAGGCTGGCCGGATGCTGTAAATATAGGTTTTATTTTTCTAAATGTATATACGATTAAAAAAAAGGGGGCTAGTGTGAAATTGTGTTTTATGTTCTTCTCTCTCGTGGGGGCTTAAGTCAGGTGTCTCACAATCCCTTTGTAAAAGAGAGAGGCGTCATGCGGCGACATCGCCAACGCCCAGCCAGTTTACTTCTTCTTACGAGTGGTCTTCGCTCCTTTCTCCTCTTCCTCCTTTTTCTTCAGTCACCAAGGCGCCATGCCCCCATCCTTGTCATTTTGGTATGGTATGGTATGATGATATAGAGCAGCGTGTTCTAAACCTTCCTCAGATGTGTTTGGTGAGGAGGGCAAACTGTAGGTTTCTGGTTGTGCAGAGTGACTTGAGGATGCCCCTTACTACGACTGAGGTTGGATGGACAGAGTGAGGTCCCTCCTGATCATCTGTTTGGGTTGGTAAAGAGACTGGGTAGCATATGGGGGGGGGGGGGGTACCTGCAGTACTCTTAAACACCACACGGGGGGGCTAAGAATGGTCCCTATATAGACACTGGACAACATTTATAGAAGTGGGGTTCTGCTGAGAGCTCTCTCTCTCTCACTCCCTTTTCTTTCTCGCGCTCTCTTTCTCTCGCACTGTGTGTGTGTGTATGTATGTGTGTAGAGTCAATATAACACTTGCCAAGCATCATGTGTGTAAGACTTGTGGAGCAGATTTAGGAAGGGTAGAATAAAATGTCCTTTATTAGAAAAAGAGGTTGAAACCTTTAGATTCACATCTGAAAGTATTTACATTGTACCATTCTCCTTAGCCAGTGTCTGATGCTCCTTAGATGACGTGCTTGTTCTCAAGTGTGGACATCTGTGCCTGTGTCCGCAATATGTGTGTGTGTGTGTCTCCACATGTGTGTGTGTGTCTTTGTGTGTGTGTGTATGTGTCTCCACATGTGTGTATGTGTGTGTGTGTGTGAGTCCAGCTCTAACTCAGTCTCCCCTTACCTGTCCGCAGGTGGCAGAGCATGCAGAGCTCTCCTGGATTCTGGGCTGTCTGACCAGCATGCCCCGCCTGAGGCACCTGCCACAGTGGAAGGTGAGAAAAGTGCCCGCCTCGTCACGGCATGTCACCCCGCGTCACTTCATCAGAGCGATCGGAGGGCCTTCGTTCGCACACAGATGTTCCATGTTTGCCTTGTGTAAAAACGTCCAGCCCATTGTGTTTTACGATGCCCCTTAAAAGAGACTAAAGCGCTCTCTCTCTCCCTTCTCTTTTCTTCTCTTTTTCTGTCCATCAGCCTTCATCTCTCTCTCTCTCTCTCTCTCCCCTTCTTTTTTTATTGTATCTCTTCTTTCTTTCTCTCTCTCTCTCTCCCTCTGTCCCTGTCTTCGTGTCTGCCTCTTTGTTGTTTAATCAAAACCACTGAAGGGGATGAAGGGTGTGCAGAAAGGTGCAGCTGATCCCTAACTCACCACAGTTCCCTCTCTCCCTTTTTCTTTCTCTTCTTCTTTCCTTTCCCTCTCGATTCTTGCTCTCTGGCATTTTTTTATTTTAGTTTTTTTTTAAACTTTTTTGTGCTATTTCACTCTCATTCAGTCCTCCCTTCATATTCTTCCCCCATCCATGTTTTCAAATAGTCTGCTGGAATGGGTTAGAACGTTGATTCGCCCCGTGCATGTGGCTCGATCTTATTTTCGTGCTTCAACCAGTTTGAGTCAACGGGTCAGCAAGGCTGTGCCGGGCCGAACCATCGCTCTGAAGGAGACTAGAGGTTCACCGGGCAGCCAGCTGAGAGAGGCAGCGAGAGAAAGAGAGGGAGTAAGAGAGGGAGTGAGAGAGGCTTGCCTGCTGGAGCGGCGAGGTGGCGGCGGCTCGTAAACTCCCTCGCCTCCCTGTTTGCACCACGGTCGAGTGCACAGCAAACGTGCCGGAAAAGAAAGCCATCCCCTCCCGAACGGCGAGCCGCCAGAGCCGGCGCTAACGCGAGAAGATTCCCCATGCGCACGTAGCCGGCCTGCCGGTGGCTGGATTTCCTTTGTTTGTTCAACTTGTTTGCTCGAGCCAAACAAGCGAGAAGGAGAGAAAAATGTTTATGTGTGTGTATGTGGGAGAGCAGGGTCGTCAGACCAAGAGTCAAAGGAAGTCTGAGAGAAAGCCTGCGTGAAAATGTGTTTATTAGGTATCATTGGTTGATTTTTAATGGCTGAATGGGTGACAAAGTGCAGAGCTGAACATCTGTATATCCTTTCTTATTACTCCATGTCGCTTTTTGATCCCTCTTTCTCTCTCTCTCCCTTTCCCTCACTCTGCAGATGAAAAGCAAACAGAAGAACGAGGGGAGTGTTGGACTGTATACATACCCAGTTCTCCAGGCGGCAGACATTCTCCTCTACAAGTGAGTCTCGTCGCAAACACTCTTTTGAGAGCCCTACAACTGAAAATGAAACACGGAAATCGATGCAGCATTTTTACATTTTTATGCCTTTGAATTTGCCTCATATATATATAACTTCATAACCCAGCTGGAGTTAGAAGGAAAACTATAAGATTGACTATAAGATACTAGCACTGCATCGTTAATCTCATGGCTTGCTCAGTGTATTTTGAATTTTACTTACAAGTTTACAAGACATCAATTAACAAAGGAATTTTTCAACCTTTTTCTGTTTCATAGACATACTTCATGTTATTAAGTATTTTTTGAAATGTGGCAGATTAATGTTAAGAATTTTACTGTGGACTAGTTGGCCTAGTCTGCACCTCCGACTGCACCTCCGACTGAAATCAATTATTATGATCGGTTATTGTTGGTTATTGAGGGTGGGTTTGGGTGTGCCTGTGGTCTGGCAGGTCCTCACATGTTCCGGTCGGTGAGGATCAGGTCCAGCATCTGGAGCTGGCTCAGGACCTGGCCCGGGTCTTCAACCACCATTACGGAGAGTTCTTCCCCGAGCCCCGTGCGCTACTCAGTAGGTTATGTACACAAGCATTTACATGGTGAACACGCAGGCACACACTTCATGCTGAATATACACTACAGGCTTTGCAGGCGCATAAAATACGCACACGCACACAAACACACACACACACACACACACACACACACACACACACACACACACACACACACACATGTGGACACACACAATGCATCCAGTAAAAATAAAAGGTCTACATGTAAAAGCATACTTTTCTCAGCTGTTGGGTCGCAACCCCAAAAGTGGGTTGCGGAATCATTGTCTGTGGGTTGCAGAATTTGTGTGTTCCTTCAGAACTTTGATGACTTTTGGAGAAAATACTTGGAACTGTGGGATTTATTTTGAAATAGAAAAGGCTGGGTCTTTGCAGTTCTCATGCCTCAATCACAAAAGGGAAAAGGGAGCTCTCGGATAGAGACAAAGAAAGTTCTGTGAGGGGGGCAGATGCAGAGCCTACAATATGAGAAAAGTGAAGCAAAACTTTCTGATGTCAGACTTGACTATGAATGCTCGGATAAAAGTAGGCCCTATGTTTAGGTTGGCATTTTTTGTTTATTTTGTTTTGTTTATATTCTATAAAATCTGGGTCACAATTTAATAACTAGGAAATTGTGATTCCCAAGGCCAGACCAGTTGAGCCACGGCTCAAGAGTTAACATAGACACAGTATCCTCGTATGCGTATAATCACACACACATTATATACGTGTCGGTGAGTCCAATAAGACCAAGAACATTGTCTAAGTTTGCTCACATATTATGTTCCTGTGAACTCCTCTGTTCTACACACAAGAGGTAGTGTGCGTGCACTCACAGTGATATCCATGTACGCACACAGTCAGGATTTCCAACATGGAGCACAACAAGCCCCTTTGCCTGGCTACGACCTTTTATGGTGCATAATTATCGCCGTCCTAAAAGGACAATATGCAAGCAATCATGCGTGCGATGGCGCTTTGATTAAAGGAAGACTTCCATGCTCCCCTATTGAAATAATAGGGTGCTAATAGACATGGGGAGTTCCCGCACAGTGACTTCAGACAGGGTAGCACGGGGACAGCGGGGGAAAAATATGATGATGAGGTTCTTTTATGGCTGATTTGGACTTTTTTTCCTGTAGTTTGGCGGGGGGGATGGGGTCCTCTTTTGCCTAAATGAAAGTGGGTCTGAAAATCAAATACGACCCCGACACATGCGCTATAATCAGTGCCAGAAGTTCAAAGGTCGTTCCTTGGAAAATGAATGTTTGAAACCAGCACAAGGGATGTAGTGATGTGTCATGGATATCGCCGATGATGACGGGTCCCAACAGCATCGTGCATGTCACTGAATAGGGGGAGAGTGAAGCTTAACTGGGTCAGTACCGACGTCTATTGATTGATTGTCTATTGACGTCGCAGTTATTGATTAAAAGCTATTGATTAGCAGTTCCTTGTTGTGGCTTATTTACAGTCTGTATGGTTTGGATGAGCCCTTGTTGAAGGTTGTATTTAGCAGGTACTAAACTTTGTACTGTTTGAAATTGCCTCGAAGAAAATGCAGGAATGGGAGACTTCCCTCCTTTGTGAAAAAGGCAATGGGCTTGTTTCTCATACATCAACAGGATGAAATAAGTGCTACGTGTATGTACATAGTGAAATGTAAGTATGGGACATATACATGGATGTCTGGGTATCTTATTTAAGCATTTTTTCTATTTCTTTTTGTTTTTCTCCCTCTCCCTCTCTCTGACTCTCTCTGTCTTTCCTTCAGGTTCCACGCGAAAAGTGAAATCGCTCCGTGACCCGTCATCCAAGATGTCTAAGTCGGACCCCCAGAAGCACGCCACCATCAACCTGACCGACTCGCCTGACGACATCGTCCTGAAGATCCGACGTGCCGTCACCGACTTCACCTCCGAGGTGACCTACGACCCTGACACTCGGCCCGGCGTGTCCAACCTGGTGTCGGTCCATTCCGCTGTTACGGGCCTGAGCGTGGAGGAGGTGGTCCAACAGGCCCAAGGGATAGATACAGCCCGTTACAAGCAGCTGGTGGCCGAGGCTGTGGTCCAGAGGCTGGAACCCATTCGGCTGGAGATTCAGAGACTGAAGGAAAACAGGGACCACTTGGAGAAGGTTCTTGCCCAAGGAGCCCTGAAAGCCCGTGAGCTGGCCTCCCCGGTACTGAAGGAGGTCCGGCAGCGCGTGGGGTTCAACTGAGTGTGGGCTTTGTTTGTCTGTGTTAACGCCATGGCTGCCCTGTCCTCCGAGGAAGATGGATCTGCTTATCTGCAGGGTCTCGTCACAGCCTTAATGTAACACTTAATGTTACATCAGATGTTCCAAAAGAGCTGGATTAGATTAATAGACTTATTTACCTTCATCCCAAAAATGTGATTATTACTTGACCCTGAAATGGAATCTCATGTCATAGAAAAGGAAAGCAGGGAGAATCAAGCCATTATTCTTTTTTTCTTTTGCTTTTGAAGAAAGTTTTCTTGTGATCCTGGGATGGAGAAACTTGATAAACGTCTGTAATGTAGTAAAGTTTGTCAGTTTGTTATGGTTGTTGTGGTCCCATTTCAAGGTCATGTTACGATTAAAGTAAAGACCGCTATTGGTTGTAATATGCGAACAGCTAAACTCTGCAGATGAACAGACGAAGAGAAGGAGGACAGGAAAGCCCTGGTGTAGAGAGAGATGGAGGAAAGGAAAGTCCTGATGTAGAGAGAGATGCACAGTCTTCCCGGTGGCCTGTGGGAAAAAGAACTCTTCTGTATCCAACTGGCCCTGCGATCTTGAGGAGACTGATTGTTTGCCCAGAGTGTATTCTGGGACATTTTTTTATGGACGCTGCGGAAAACTAAAGCAAGACTGGTGATACTGTCTCTACTGTACAGGTGAGGTGAGAGAGACAAGCTTCTCCTTGCACTGTTGAACACACACTTGAGTCCTTATTTCTTTTGTCATGTTTTCTATTTATTTGGACAGAATAAATGTAAAAGAATATTGTATTGAAATGATTTGTACAGTGTTGACGCTCATGAATACCTATTCACACCTACAGCATGTCTACTGACAACTCGACACACACACTCACACACACACTGGATGTAAAATCCCTTTCACACCTGCAGTCCATCCTCCACAACATACATATGTGAGTGGAAATTGGGCCTTAGACACACGCAGATGCAAATGCATTCACACACACACACATACCACACACATACCACACACATGCACACAAACACGCACACAAAAGACCACTGGTACAGCCATCATCATTTCCCCTCATCATTCAGTGCTGGTCAGCAGCGCGACACATCGTGAACACCTCCCCTTCACTGTGATGGTTGGACGGACCGTCCGACCTGCCTCTGGTTAAGATAATATTTCCACCTTCTGCGGTCCATCTTGACGTCTTCTCTCCGCCAGCCTGTCTAATGGATCAAATAAACTGTGGGGTCTGGCCTCCACCGTTATTTTCCAGATGGATATTTACCTGGGAACCGGGAGGGTGCTGTAGATGCCCTGCGTACATGTTTGGCCTTGACCTCAACCCTCTTTACAATCCAAAATTATATATCTCGGGGGTCTGTTCTCATCTATAACACCTATTATAGTAATTGTAAAAGCTGGCTCAGCACAGCTGAGTTCTGATAAAGCCAAGCACTGTTTCTCTCCCCCCTCCTTTCGACGTCTCCCTCTCGCGCTCTCTTTCCCGCTTATGTCATGTTTATTTACAGTGGCTCGAGCACCTGTGAAAAGCGCGTGTTAGGTTTCAGACATCAATTTGAAGGGTAAGCGTATCACATGTACTTTAAGGCCAGGAGGTAGCGTTAGGAATGGAAGAGAAATACCTCATGTCAGTGTTGCATGTATGCTTCACGTTCTTTTGCTGTAGGTTTTCTGCCACCCCAAACGTGTAATACAGTGACCTCTCAAATTCCTAGAACTCTGCAGAAGTCATTAAAATTATTTTGTTTTACCTTCATGTGCAATACAGTCACAATATTGAAAAATAATATTTTCAATCACAATTTTTTAGTCGGTCTCAATGCAGAATGGAGTTGGTAACGTGTCATTCACACAAGATGTCAGCGCGAGTATCTTATTTATGAACAAGAAGATTTATTTAATTTAGGCAAAACAAAAACAGTCTAATCCGAACACAGAGACGGTTTGATTATTCGAAAATGTTGTGGCGGTGTGGAAAATTGTGAGTTAACATTTAAGAAAAAGAAAACATGCCGTGTTACATATCCATAAATCATACCTGTGTGCGTGGTAAAATTGTATTTAATTGGGTTCAGAAGCTCAGAAAAATCAACAAAACATTTACTTCGTTATTTATACTCATGACTAACCCGTCTAGTAGTCGAAGGTGAAATGATCCTATAGAAATGCACCATATATTATAAGTATAATGATTGTTTTAAATAAATATTTGTACAGTTTTGCGGATATTATTTTTCCATTTTGTTTCCAACCAGGCACGGAGTGTCTGAAACATTTTCCATGCAGTCGTGCGCTTATGTATGCCCCTATAATGAAGAAAATGAAATATTTGTATACTTTTGAACTTCCAGGAAAACTCATAGGGATTAGTGCACCGATAGTAAATCTTAAACGGCAATTACTGAACAATCTGGTAAAATGTTAATTTGTTGACGTTTCTCCTCAAGACATTTTATGTATCCGTAGATGACCAGAACCTATACTGTATGTATGCCGTAGCCTATCCCTTGAGGTTATTTTAATTGGACTATGTTTCTCCAGGTTCGAGGAGGGCTTATAGCTTACCCCTAGTGACTGGGATCCATCGTTTATTCTCCCCAGTATGTAAAAGGGAGTGAAGAAATTGTGCCTTTTAATAGCTCTAAAAACTCCCGGTTTTAATGGTTACCGTTAGAGCTGTTGCACAGTGGTGCGCGTTCGTTCGGATTGGGGCAATGGCGAGTCCTCTCCTCAATGCTCGCATAGACAGATGATACCATTGCGTTCTCCTCATGGCCTAGATATCATGATTTCTGCGTTTCGTGTAATGAAGTCAATTAGGAAAATATACAGTCCTACACGTAGCCTGGGTTTCCTTAGATCTTTCGCCATTTTTATTCCAACTGTTTCGATATGGAACCCTGACCAACAGCAGTCATATAGATGACTCCTATTATTCATTTAACTCTACTTTTGTCCAAACGCGCAGGCGAAGCGCACAGCTTGTCTCATTGCGTGTCTGGATGAAATGGGTTTGTCATAGAATAAGACCATTCCATTGCTATGTTTATTTGTTTGCCTGAACCCTGCACTGTTTTACTCAGGCCCGAGGTCAGACACGTAATGGAATGCCCCTTGTTTTTTTCTACAAGCTTAAGCAACACTTTACAATTCCCCGCGTCATGCTAACGGCAGATGAGTTCTGCTTGACTACATCATTTTCAAGTGTTTGCCTCAATTCCAGATGTATTCTGGTGTAAAACTAGGACATTAGAAAAGATGGGCTTGGTCTACTATGAATTGCGTGAGTTAAAGATTCACAATGGACTAGG
Source organism: Sprattus sprattus (assembly GCF_963457725.1). Lineage (NCBI taxonomy): Eukaryota > Metazoa > Chordata > Actinopteri > Clupeiformes > Clupeidae > Sprattus > Sprattus sprattus. The sequence goes on from NC_137924.1 coordinate 26,536,284, forward strand.
CTGAAACATAACAGTTTGATAAATTCTAGCGATATATAGGTCCGAACCAGATTCTATTTTTTGTTAGAAAAGGACTAAGGAACAGATGGAGGCTCGCGCTTACGCGACAGGGGGCACTCTATAAATAGCAGTTTTCCTCTTTTCTATAAGCTAAGGCGGCGCATTGAGGGCTTGAAAACGAGAATGGTAAACAGCACATGGCTTAAGTTATTTCAATAATGATTTATTCATTTACACTCAGTAAAAAGCTCAGTTGGTTTCGTTGAGGTGGGATTTGGAGCAATCTTGGAGATTTTGACCACCCATCAATTTGATAGGATGCATTAACTTTATAGACTAATAATAGGCTTCAGCCGCATACACCACTGAACATCGGTGAAATGTAATGGTTACACCCTTTAATTTGTAAAATTGTTTTGTCATACTGTTTTTCTAACAGGCTGCACCACGGCCTGCTTCAAAATAATTTATTTCAGCGTCAAAGACAGAGATCATTGTCCTTCAAGACTTTGTGCCGCTGGGTTTAGTCAAGCACCGACCAGATAATATTAGTCTATTTTTTACTGAAAATGTGTTTTTACTCGATAGAAAAAGTATTACACACAATCTTCGAAGTACCTGTACCCCGAGCTAGGGTCTGAGTGTGTGCAGCCTTGCTTATCGGTCACGACTATTTTCATCTGCGTATGACAAGTTTATAAAGTTCTTCTTCTCATCATTAAAAATCATTCTAGCGTTTTAGAGATATTCGTCAATATCTTAATTCAAAAAGGCTTCAACATGCAATTTAAAAAACGAGTGTAGTCAATGGTAATTTGGATTGATTGAAAATGCTGAAAAACAAACTTCAATCAGTAATGACCACAACGACTCTAGGTGCAGTAAATTAAATAATTTAAATATCCATTTATTCGGGTCAATTAATTAGGCCAGACAGGTTAAAATATGGCCATAGTACAGTTGTGCAATGCCCCACGCAAGTAAAACTCCACTTAGTCTAGGCTGAAACACGTACGAGTGATTAAACGCAGACGCTACTTTGCATTTAAAAAGTCATAAGCACTTTAATGAACAGTCTATATCAAATGTGCGTCCACATATTCCACTTGCGAGGTGAATTGCGCTTCAGATAATACAATGATATTCGTGAAAGAAATTATCATTTGGATCTTAACTCATTACTGACTACATATTCACTACTAAACCTTTCAAAACCTTCTCAGATCTTTAATTTAACTTGCGCAAGAGAGGTGAATCGTTTGAAAAGCGTTGATTTATATTAATCATCAGTTGACTGAACAATTGGTCACACAGATTATAGAAAATAGCAGATGACAAGAGGCGGCTGTTTTTCCACTCCTTTTCGATATAGACCCATAGCAAGTTCAGTCAAGAATTATTGCGCATCTGCGTGTTATAAAGGTGTTAAAAAATACATCAGAATGCTTTTTATTGCGTTTGAATGCCACAATTTTCAAATCGAAATAGTGTTCCTTTGCGCCATCTGAAAATATAATTTGCAGCCCTCACTCGGAGATGCATTTGGTGTATAATTTATATGGATTTCATGAAAAAATTGGATGCTCGTTTGAAGTGCGAAGCACGGCATTGCGCCTGGTGTTATTGTGATAAACAGAGTGAGAAACACCTCAGCTTCCTCTACTTTTAAATACAAATACAAAAACATTTATTGTTTTAAGGTTACTTTTACCAATTTCCGTCGGGCCACCCAAACATGGCGTGCATTGTGTACACGAGGCAGTCAGCATAGGCAAGACCTTGTGCTGACTTATGAACGAATTGTGTTTTCTGTTATATACTTCAGAGCAAGAATCAACAGCCGTGAACAGCCTTGAATATCTTAAGCAGTAGCACAGCATGTTGAGTACCCCATTTTGCAGGCTGAGTCACCTGCCACCGGACTTAAGCCCCGTCGGATTTGCCCCTGCGCCAAAACGCTAAAGTCAAGCTCAGTCGCTAATGTATGAGAGAAATTACATTTCAGAAGTACCCTGCTGGTTGTAGATGTGTCTGATTTTACACACTTAAGACTTGTAGATTACAATTAAGCTACAGTTAGACTTATTGTTTGGAAACACAATATGGTAGACTAATAAACCTTTAAAACTTAAGCTAAAAGCGCTCAAACGCTTTAACTTTCTCTCTCTCTCTCAACCTAGTGACAATAGAGGCTCTAAATGAGTATGTGTACTCAGTATGAGTATGATTAAGTTGACATATAGCCTACTGGATAGATTTAGGTGGGTGCTGGCACTCTAGGCCCATAAGGGATGACAAAGCATTTAAATCAGTCTACTAGAGAAAGAGTAAATCCACATCAGTGTAACGCCAGCGTACCCAGTCTAAGAACTGCAGGCGAATGAGTCAATAAATACAGTTTGAAAGGAACGAGGGTCATTCATGTCGCGGAGCTCTTTTAAGTATAATAAGAACCGTGTTTCTCCCTGTGTAGATAAATGTGAACCGCAAACTCTTGAAGACATTCTTATGATATTGCCTTTTCCCAAAAACATTCAACCATATATTTTTCTTCATGAAGCCCCAACGAGGTTAATTTACTGGAGCACGGCTGGTCAGAGGGTCCAGCCAAAAAGTTCCAGCTCCACGGGCTGTTATTTCCCTCCTGTCATTGGACAACATATTTTGGTTTTCTCTCTTTCCGCGTTTCTCATTGGACACACGGGATTTGACAGGGCGCGAGAGGGCTGCCCTTACGGCTTCGAAAAAAGTTCTCCAGAAGCGAGTATCAATCAGAGAGCAGAGAGAGAGGGACAGAGAGCGAGAGAAAGAAAGAAAGAGGCAGGACGGAGACACGAAAACAGCCAGCTATTATCAAAATATCTCTTCGAACCATATTTCCACTGCCGCGCCATTTACTGGGCTATGGGACATGGCATCTCATCTCTGTAGAAGTCTTAAACTCTTTAGGTAGTCATAGGTTGGGGGAATACTTTTGTCATCGGAAAGTTTTTTTCTTCTTCTTATTCTTCTTCTTCTTCCAAGCCCGCTGTAAACATTCTGCCTGTTGTGTTTGCTTGGTGCCTGTTTGCGCGGAAGGAGTTTTTTTCGTCGTCCCCTCTGCTGGATTTGTCGCAGGAGAGATGAGTGACAGGAGGCGATCTGCTGCCGCGCTAAGCTCGAGAGCGCACGCCTTCTCGGTGGAAGCCCTGATCGGGACGAACAAGAAGCGGAAGCTCCGGGGCTGGGAGGAGAAGGAGCTCGAGCTCTCCATGGAGAGCCTCGCCACGAACGGTCAATTAGGAGACGGTGACGATCCTGCTCATTGTCTGGATATCGACCCGGGTTAGTTGCGTAACGACAGTTGGCTTCTTTTTCTGGTGTTGAACACATGAATACTGGTCTTACAAGTGGCACGGATTAAAAGGCTGGCACGGGTAACTGGTTGAGCAAGCTCAGCTGTTTTCACCATCATCCGTTAGATGATTGTTCGATCAAATTGTTGTAGTGAAGCTGGATAAGATGGCCAACAGTCCATAAACAGGCTTAGTCTCGATTTTAATATGACCTTTGCGTATAATAATGTGACTGTGCAATGTTCTTACTTATCGAAAACAGAACAGGACACAAACAAACCTGGCCTCAAAATGTCCATGAGTAGACAACATTACACTTTTTAAAATATGTATTTGTGACCAACTATAATAGCACTATTAATTAAACTATAATAGCAATATTTGGGAATTCCATGAGCACATAAACGAAAAGCGGAAACTTTATTTTTTGTGCAATCAGTTTATATTTTACTTAATGATTGAATAGGCTACAACATTATTCAAAATAACGTTTTAATTTGGTATGTCTAATTATATAACACAATATCAGCTTACTCCTGATCCTCCTGTCCACGATTTGGAAAGCCTGACGTGGTTCTTCAAGGCCGAGGTTTTATCTATTAGGCATTTTCAGGTGCTTAATTCATTGCTGAAAGGCTATGTGCGCTGAAACGCATATAACATGATTATAGTAAAATTATTATAATAATTCATGCAATGGTCTTTTCTTTGGTTAATGAGGGTGATGTAAAAAAGCGCAGAAAAGATTTGACGCCATACATTGTTACCACGAGTAACATTGTTACAACGTGTAAACTCCTGCAAACAGGTGAGGATGTGTACGCAAGTCTTTCGCAATTCAACAAGTCTAGTGGTGGTGTCAGATTTGATTTGACAGTGTGTGTGTATGTGTGTATGTATGTGTGACAGTCAGTGTGTGTGTGTGTATGTGGGAGGGGGGGGGGGGGGGGGGTGTTAGTCATACCATGTGTTTGTGTGACCGTCGGCACAGGCGCGCTTGTGGTGTGTCCCCTCACTACACTTTTAGCGTTGTTGCGTTGCTCATCCTTCCGTTAGTTGCGCCCCAGGGCCTTTTGAGATCAGGTCAGCCATAGGAAGAGACGCGTACCCGACAAAACATTTTTTTTAAAAAATCCTGCGATTGGCTGCTGTTCATTTTTGGAGTCAAATTCATTACTTATATTTGCTGACCTTTAATGTCGAGCCCTGTTTGTGTTGCAAAGGGAGTTACTCGCGGGCCTTGCAAACGGTAAGATACTTTTTAATGAGTATACACACTAAATTTAAACGAACGTTTTTCAACATTTCAGTTAGGGCCTACATCTTATGGGATTCAGTTTCGTGGATTAAGATTATCATTCGTTTGAAATCAGTTAATCCTGAATTTTGGCCTGTTATTCATATAGGCCTCTCTTTGCCAACTGTTTGCGACTCCAGCGTCATGATTGCCTTTACACACACATAATGTTGATGTCTTGAGCGCAATATACCAGCAGTATGCTTAGCCATTTGGAGATGTTTATCAAAGCTGTTCTTCACTGCGAAATGTAAGCGTTAGTAAAATAGCTTTTTTCCATGTCCCCCCTTATTGTACGTCTAATAGCAATCCGTATTAACATTAACAGGCTTCTGCTGGCCATTAGGGTGCTTTGTGCCCCCCCCCCCCTCTCCCCCCGAGACAAATATAATAATAGTTATAAATGTGAATCTCAAATATAATATAAACAACATAAAACAAGCCACACAAATATGAATGCACCAAAGCAAATACAATGTCTGTACCTTACAGGCTATAGGAATTCTCTTCAGTTGAAAGCAAATATTTTGCTCATCCTTTGAGTTTAGGAGTGCTACAAGCCATGACATACCTGGAGGTCAGATCAGATAAGATACTTAAGTTACATTTAAAACAGGAGAGACTAATATGTAGGCTAGACTTTCAACGGGCGGTATTTGTCAATCAGTCTTAGAATAAACCACACACTCGGGAACTTAGCCTAAATACTGGCTAGTGTTAACTTTTTGCCACATAGACTTGTAACATAAAATCCAGTCTATACGATATTTAGCTTTTTAACATTAGCTAGTTAAATGTTGACGTTTCTTGCCTGGTATGACTAACAGGGTCAAACATACGAGATGTAAAAGCGTCATCTCACATTTCTTTTAATATTTTTCTCTTCTCCTCCTGGCTCTGGGTGCCTGTCACCGTATCTTTCGTAGGCTACACTGTTCCTTCATACCGCCGCCATGAGGGCTTGTCCTGCGCAATCAAATCAAACCACGCGGAGATAGGAGGGGGCACCACAATCCTTCATGTTATTATTTTGTTTAAACGTAGAGTGTATAACCTACATTGGTTTCATGATTAAGTAGAGGGAAATTATCTATTTAATCTATTTGTATGTTTCTATTTTTGTGCCCCTTGGTGCACTTGATGTCCTAAGCACCGGGCGTGGCGTGACCTGCGTGTATGTAGCGGCGGCCATGACTAGTAGGCTAATAATTCAATTTACATTATACAAGTAACATTTAAGACTTGCGACTGCTCGGGAATCCCTAAGTTATTTAATTGTATCCTCAATTAATCTGAGTGCATTCGAGAGATGCTTCCTGTGTAGGCCCCGCTCGCTTATTATTTGAAATGGTCCGTTGCTAATTGATAGCCAATAACCGAAGAACCGTATAGCAGTGACCTCAGGACAAATGATACATAACAATAAAGCATTTTTTTCTTATGTTTGTTTAAACAAATAAGATGCCATATTTTTGGCATTTTACAGCAAATAATTTCCACGTGCCGACTGGAAGACTAATTAACCCATCGAAGAAAGCTTGATGTTTTTAACAGCCGTAGATGACTTAATTGACCAAGTCTTTTCCATTCACCGAAGGGTTCCCAAGTCTCAGTTTTTACAAGCTTACCCTCTGAACTTCGAGAATATATATTATTTTCTGACTATAGAAAAACTGCGAGCATCTATCCAAGTAACTCAAGTCAAGAATATTTTCGCAGTTCAATTCTAACTTTTTTTATCATTATCATGTCATGCCAAATTTTGGGGCAAACTGTTATATTCCTAAATTAACAAAACAATGAATAAAATGTGTTCAGAGGTCAAAATGAATAACAGCAAATATGAAATATAATTCATACGTGTCCTTAGCCCTAAAGAAGTCTCCCCTTATTTATAACCTTAAAATTCCACCAACAATTGAAATACAACCGATCATTTTAAGAAGCTGAATTAACGCGACAGGTTCAGTGACCTGACCCCAAGCGAAAGGTCTGCAGTGCGCTATGTGCTGTCTACTCTGTGATGCCCAGAACAAGTGTTCCCTGTCTGAAATGTCTCACAGATGAAGACCGGCAAACTAAATCTGTCCATAAGTTTAGTTACTTAAGGATTGTGTACGTGCTTGCTCTGCTACATGGATATTGAGGCTATGTGTGTCTTTGGGTGCATGAGTTGATCGATTGAAAAGACACCCCCGTGGTCCAGTGCATTGGGTTTTGTGTTCTTGGCAGTGGCGAGAAGTGTTTGAGTCTGCATCTTTCAGCTGTGCCTTGAATGCACTCGATTATCCGCGATCATTGAAAACAGCTCGACTTCGTGGTCAGTTGTTGTGATTAGGAGTCTTTTTTGGTTGGGATTTAACGTGATGGGTTTGCCTTTTTCTCGACTTCAAACCGACAAAACATTAGTCTTGAAACACATTTTCATGGCAGGATTTAATCAAAGGTGACGGGAGAACCGCCATTATAGTAGAATGCGTTGCCATGAATCCTCTCGACAATGACTGTAGGCTACTACATGCCTCGACATAAGGTAACGTAAATACATTTTTTTAGGGGGGGAGGGTGCACTTTATATATATAAACGTATAAAAAACTCAGAAGGTCCTGATATTTTATCTCCTTTGTCTGAACTAGCAGGGAAGATAAACAATAATGCTTTTGAATAGTAGGCGACTTGCTAGAAATCCATTAAATGCATAAACCTGAACATCACATTCAAGTGAATAATAAAAGCAATTCGAGCAATTGTATTATCTTTTAATTACAGCATGTGTTTGAAACAAGCTTATATAAACACATTCAAAATGTTTAAGCCCCCAGTCACAGTGAGGGAAAATATTCCATTTGGTATTTTAAATAGGACAGCTCTGTCATCAGTCCATAAATTCACACTTCTGTGTCAATATTATGCATCTGACGGTGCATTTTTACAATCTTTAGGAAAATTACAAATACATGTAAGGCAGGCTTAAATGTCACATATTTGTTAAAACGCATACGTGGATGAATTTTATAACATATTATGTTTCACTGTGGAAAAAATTGAGCCAACCATCTAGCAGTTTATTATGAACATTTCTTTCGCCACAAATGTAACGCATGTACTGAATATGAAACCCAAACCATTTTCAAAATACAATTAGGCCTACCAATGCACGCGTTTATACCCTTTAACCTTTGAACGATGCCTACGTGAGCAAACACTTTTCTTTGTCTCAGGCGTGTCTTGCTCTGTGCAAATATCTCACTGTTGTTTTTCTAGGGACTGGTAAACCGGTTTAAAAATATATCCCTCAACCATGAAGTCAAAATGAAAGACGACAGATGTGTGTGCTCGAAAAAAGGGTTTTTTAATCTTTATTTTTATTGCCTCCCTCATACACAAGCTCGAGCAAAGCCCAGCGGAAACAGGTGGCTCTGTTCCGTGTGGATTGGGTTACTTTGCAATTTCATGCTTGGTGGATCGCTACTTACCCACGCTACATGAAGTAGGAGGAAAAAAGCAGTGTATTACAAGGGCATCAAATGCATATTCTCTTCATAAATCTACTCCATTCGGAAGTTCGCGAATGATGTGTTTGGGAAGTGTTGCAATGTTCGTATAGGGACAAATGAACCCCCCTGCTCCCTCCAAAAAACACACACTCTCTCTCTCTCTCTCTCTCACACACACACACACACACACACACACTCAAAAATCTGCACACACACACACACACACACTCACACTCACACACATATAAACTGACCAGATCCTGAACTTAAATGTAGGCGCTAAGCAACTTTTAATCCCTGTGATGGCGAAGCACCAGTGAGATCTGGCAACCACAAAACCAATAATAAGCAATTTTGAGTATCCGATGAGAGCTGGTCCAATCAGCCAAGCCCTCACTACTGTGCCTTGGAGTGCTTGCTAAGGGATAATATCTTGCTCTCTGATTCTCACACATACACACATACACACAGACACACTCACACACAGAGCCACACAGAGCCACACAGACCAACACACGCATACACACACACAAACACGCAGACACACACACACACACACACAAACACACAAACACGCAAACACACACACACACACACACGTACATGCATCACACAGATACACACATACTCACAAACACACTCACACACATACACACAGACACACAGACACACACATACTCACAAACACACTCACACACATACACACAGACACACATACACACATACACACTCACCCACCCACACACAGACCCACACAGACCCACACACGCATACACACACACAAACACGCAAACGCAAACACACACACGCACATGCATGCACACAGACACACACACATGCCTACACACACACGTACACTTCCAGGAAGCCTTTAAGTGTTGTTCCTCTGTAGTTTTGCTAGTAGTCTCACACACAGCTTCTGTGGACATTTGTTCTCTCTTTCTCTCTCTCTCTTTCTCCCTCTCTCTGAATCGACTAACCTGTCACTAGAAGTGTTTGTAAAGAGCTAGTTTGAAGTGATGACTGTTGTGTTTGGGTGTTAGAGTAAGCCGTGTCCTCGCCTATGACATGTCCCTTGCGTCGTTGTCACTCATGTGCTTATGCTTATCTTCGGATCGCTGGGCCTCTCAGACTTTTCTCTCCTCAGCCTGCATGGCTCGCCATTGGCCCTCAGGCCTTCCCCCTGTCTCCCTCTGTCTCTTTCTTCTTTTCTCACTTGCTTTATTAGTTTCTCTCCTCTTCCTTGCCCCTCATTCTCTCCTTCCCTTTTTGCACTTGCTGCCCTTTCCCTCCCTCTCTCTCTCCCTCCCACTCTCTCTCTCTCTCTCTCCCTCCCTCTCTCTCTCTTTCAGTATTCTTTCGCCCCAACATCAGGCCGGCAGTGGTGTAATGTATTGCAGACGTGCGTGTCAGACCGTTCACACTTTTCCCCAGTTCTTGGACTCCCCTGCGTTTGGCTGTCCAAGCCCTCCTCTTCTCCTTCTCTCTCTGGTTTAGCAATGCTCACACCGGGGAGCTCTTCGCCTTCTCGCTCTGGTTTGGCAATGCTTACACCGGGGAGCGCACCAAGCTGCTGGGGGGTTTGTCGAGGGCCTTCTGCCGAGGTGGCGCCAGGGTTGCTCTGTGTGTGTGTGTTTGTGTGTGACTGAGTATATGTGTGTGTGTGTGTGTGTGTGTGTGAGGTTTAGGGGTTCGAGGCGAGCTCGATGACAGGGCCACTGAAAACGAAAGGGCCTGATGGCTGTGGAAAGGGCTGAGAGATCTGCTGTGATCGGTAATCAACAACCAGTCTTCTGCTGCTGGGTCTATCGGTGCATGTGTGTGTGTGTGTGTGTGTGTGTGTGTGTGTGTGTGTGTGTGTGTGTGTGTGTGGGTAAAGGGTCGGAGTATAATCATGTTGAAAGGATCTCTCAAGAGGATGCTGAAAGGTCTCTTCTGCCCTCCACTGAGACCATTTCTGTGGTTGATGACTAGTGTGTGTGTGTGAGTGTGAGTATGTGTGTGTGTGTAAGTCCCTCTGTTTGAGTGTATGCGTGTGGTTGTCTGTTATCTGCATATGTGAGTCCAAATAGTCAATATGTGTGTGTGTGTGTGTGTGTGTGTGTGTGTGTGTGTGTGTGTGTAGGGGGTGGGGGGTGGGTGCAGTCATCTCACGTCCTCAGATACCTCTGTGCCCTGGTGCGTTCTGGGTGTTGAGGAGTTGGTGGTTTAGGCTGGGCCTGTGTCCAGCCGCACAGTCACTCAACCCCCCCCCCCCCCCCCCCCCCCCCTCCCCACTGCCTCAATTTCAGGATCGGTCCTGCCAAAAGAGAAAAAAAAAATAAGTGATGACTGTCAGTACCCGCTCTACATGGCACACTGACAAAAGAAATGTTCACACAATCAAAAAATAAACCAATTCACATAAAACTGAGGTATATAATTTAATTTTCTATCTTGTTCCTTATTTGTGACTGCATCCTAATCCAGTCATGCTACACTTCTAAAAATCCCTGGTCTTGTTTAGCCTCGGCTCCCTGGACGGTTTCCCCTGGACTGCATAGGATCCCCTCTGATTTGGTGGGCTTAGCTGTGTGTGTGTGCGTATGTGTGTGTGTGTGTGCGTGTGTGTGTATGTGTTTGTGTGTGTGCAGAAAGACTCTCCTGAGTGCATTTGGGAGTCTAAAGGGTTGGTTCACTAGTGCAGTGTTTTATTTTTGGTGGGAGCATGAGTTCTATTTTCATCACATCTACACCAGGTTACGACCTTGTTTTTTTTCTTCAAGAACGTAATTTAAATATGTAGGGTTATTTTGTAAAAAAAAAAAATCCATAAGAAATACATGAAAGAAAAGTGTTTCATAACTACTCTTATATCTATAATAATAATAATCAACAAATATTTATTGTTGTATTTTAATGATGGTGTCTAGGCATCTATTCTCAGTCACTGTGCCTGAAATGCAAATAGTAAAAAAAAAAATGTGTCCAAATGTTCTTTATAATAAGATCTTACAATAATTACAGAAACATTATTTTATTCAAGTGTATGAATTGTCAAAGTGTCCTGCAGTGTCCTAATGTTAAAACACATGTTCCAATTCATGTGTGTCAGCAGGCCCTGTTTTTTTATTTGCTAAGAATCCAGACAATAATACACTTTTTGATCTAATTAGAGCGATGAAAGCTCTCCATATTAAGAAGCAGAACAGTATTTCGTGTCAGTATCTGCGTTGTTCTTTTTAATGCAATCTAAATGATATTTGCATATGCCCTTGTTTGACAATAAGTTACCTATATCAACCACAGTTTTATATTGCGTAATAGCGTCACACAAATGTAATATCTTTTTTTTAACTTTTTTTTTCTTCTTATTTTGGACCCCGTCATACGCGAAGAATTTGGGCCTAACAGTTTAATTCATCCTCTGATTTATTGTGTCTGACGTTTGTTCCAAATGTTCAGATATTGACCATATCTGCAGTCCATGAATCACTGCGTTGCTAGTAAATTATGTTTTTTTTTAACATAAAAATAAGAAGTGAGTTGTCGCATTTATGACAGCCTGAAATAATCCACGTCGTCATGCTTACCTTTCCTGGCTGCAGATGATGTTGGTTCCAAAGACAAAAACGGGAAAGAAATAATTAAAAAAGGCCAACTGTCCTGAGGTGAATCGGTCTCTCCCTCTCGTCCATCACTTTTCTTACTATATTTATTTGCAACCTTTCGCAGATTCAGAGGCCAGTCCCGGCTCAGACGGCGAGGGACTGGCGGAGCGGACGTCCTGCTCATTCGACTCCCCCGCGGACTTGGCCCCCGCCGTGTGCGACCCTTCGCCCTCTGCGTCCATGGAGGAAATCCAGATGGAATTGCAGTGCGCTGACCTCTGGAAGCGCTTCCACGATATCGGCACGGAAATGATCATCACCAAAGCGGGAAGGTAACTCAGTCACCGCCTGCCAGGAGCAATGCACGGGTTCTGGAAAAGTCTATCTGCAAAATGTTTGTTTTGAGGAATTCATTTATGAAGTGATTAGGGATAATTAGCTGACACGAGGTAAAAATTGTTTATTAAGTTCGACGGGGAAAGGCAGTTATTAAGGTGCTACCTAGGTCCACCTTATTGAAAACATATTTCTTGCGTACAGCGAGAGAACACACACACACACACACACACACACACACACACACACACACACACACACTTGTCTCGCACCGAAAGGCCACTGCGCTGGGGGAATAACTTGAGCACGCTATGTTTTTGGGGGTGCTAATGTGTTGCACATGGGGGCAAGGGCTCCGGACGCTCGTGAGCCGCTCTCTAATCACACACCATACATGACGCGCGGGGGTATTCCTGTGCTGATGTCAGAACGGGCTGTAACCAGCACAGAGAGGAGAGCTGTTTCTAATTAATAACTTTGAAATATGTTTTTGGTTTTCTGGCTCTTCTGGGCAGCAATTACAACTCAAGCCGAGCATAACTTAACCTACACAGGTCCTAAGAAGACCTTTTCCCCGTTCATTCTCGCGCTGGGACTGCCAGGTATTTATCATGTCGTTCAGGCCTTTTACGATAATCAAGCTGATATGTAAACGTGTCTTCATTCATTACAATAGCATTCATCTCGTCTTCAGCACAGGATAAACTTGTACTTCGGGATATTTTTTGCCAGACTAGACGGCTGTAAAATGAGGGCCGTTAATAAAATCCAGAATATGGTTTATGAAAAAGGGCCTCATATAAGAAATACCATGCAGGCCAAGTGGGAACCTTTTTGGATAAGTATCGCAAAGGTTAAGAATAAACATTTGTTGTCTAGCTCGTATTATGGCCCTGAGACTGCGGAGCACTTGCCTATTGCAGAATTAGGTCACATATCCAACCTTTTCCAAAGGTCTTCTGGCGGCCCTTTTAAGTGTGAGTGTGTGTGATGGTCGGACTACTCTGCAGTTCTGGTATGAGCTGTTAAGAGACATCGATGACCACTTGAGAGGCATTTATTTTCCGTCTTCTGTTTCGACCTCTTTTAGGATTAAAACAATACAGAGAGGAACAGTTGCCCGATCCAATAAACAATAACACGAATAATAATAACATGAATAATAATTATGGGATTGTATCGACTATACGTTTTTTGTGTGCAGTCGTAGCCTAGTGCAATCAGCCATTTTAGGGACATTCTCCCTCAATGGGTCTTGGCAATTGCTCGGTATGGTGTTAAGTGGAAAAGCGGGATTTAAATCAGGCCTTACCATAAACTTTTGATAATCTTGAACGTAGTCCAAAGCTAACATTTATGGTGTATTTGTACTGTAATATCACATTTTCCTCGTCTCTTTTTATCAGACAAAATTGATTTTTAAAATGAAACATGTTCTTATCATTTCTTTGACATTCACGTTTACCGGCTTTTTTCGCCATAACATAATTAGCTCTCAGGTAGTCTAGACTACTTCATAAATTGGAGTTATGTAAGCATTGTCAATCTATTATTCTGATACTCCATAAATTAGAATTACATGGGTAATAACCCTTGAAACATAACTAGGCTACTCTCCTCATTTTTGCGAAAGGCTTACATGAATAACTGCATATTTCATGCCTTTGCTAATAATAACCCTATAAATTCAGAAAAGAATGAAAGTACGAAAACAGTCCTCTTTTTGTCATTATGAACTGAAAGATTTATGATGTTAAAATGAAGGGGGAAAAAACGGCGTTTGATGTGTAAAATGAGAAATTGTAAAAAAAAAAAAAAAAAAAAAACGACTCTGTATGCAGTCTTTCCTTTTAATGCGCCCCATTTGTTCACAGTTCAATTTATTTTCTCAGTTTGCATCAAATTACTCACGTTTCTGAGAAGTGAGTGCACATTGTCAGTTGGGTGCGGGGTTGGTGTGGAGTGCTGTAGCAAGCAGGCCTGTTTCGGTGTGTCTCCATTTATTTCGGCCTGTATCAAAAGCTACATATATGTACGTCTAACGAGAAAATGCTTTTGCTCTCATGAAAAGAGAGAAAATATTTCTTAATGACGCATACGGTTGTTTTCATAAAATTAAAATACCCACAATATATGAAACACTACAGTTTAACCTGCTTCAATTTTGTTTTAACAGAGAAGGGAGTGCATTATAACAAAAATTTAAATTACATTCAGAGTATTTTTAAAGACATTACACATGGAATGGATTGAGATTTGAACAAGGATGGTAACCTTATTCTTAAAATGATATAGTTCTGCTTTTTAAATTCCCAATCCCAAATATATATCCTACCTCGTGGCTGTTATGTGTGTGTATATTTTTTTAAGTTCATTCCCAACTATTCACCATCTCTCTCTCTTTTTCTCTCTCTCTATCTCTGTCTGACATAATGCTCTCTGTAACTGTAACTTGCATCGTTACATCATGCTCTCCCTTCTGTTCTCCCACAGGAGGATGTTCCCTGCCATGAGAGTTAAGATTGTTGGTCTAGATCCCCATCAGCAGTACTACATCGCCATGGATATAGTGCCCGTTGACAACAAGAGATACAGGTACGTGCTCTTGACATACTGATGTGCAGACTGACTGTTGTGGCACAGTTTTCTCACAGTGGACACACGTCCTCATTTGGGAACACCCAAAATCAAGAAGACACACAGAATAACATCAACACAGTCTTCGTCACTATGGCAACAGAATATCACTGTCACTCTGTCATGTTTAGCTGGCCAGTTATTTTCCCTTTCCGTCACACCTTGGAAAGCGAAATATCTTAGATATAGATTTTATTTGAACTGGCCATTATCTACACTCATATATAGTATTTTCTTTCCTCGGAAAGCTGAACAAGGGCACATTGGCACGCTATGTTTTATATTTAAGCTGTATAGAATGTTTTATTGTTATTTTTCTTTCTTCTTCGGAGGGGGCCGTTTCAAACAGTTGATCCCATCTGAACACAATAGACGCCCTCTCTGCTTCCCAGTGACCTGAACGTTTGAGGAGGAGATGTTGTTTTCAGGACATAAGATGGTTGTCCTGATGCATGGCGTGATCCTAGCGATGGCCCCGGGCCAGAGAGGGAGACCCCGACACAGAGACTTAGCGTAGAGGCTAGTGTTTCTCGAGGCCAACTGCACATGGACGGACTTAGCCATTGTTGATCACTGCTTGAGGCTAGTTGCCAACAGGAATTGAACCGTTTTGTGCTGAAGAGTTGAGATGTATTTTAAACAGTGATGAAGAGAAGGAGAGAGGGAAAGTGACAGGGAGAGAGAGAGAGAAAGAGAGAAATAAAGAGGTGTATTTTGTTCGCTGTGTTCGCTGTGTGGTGATGCCTGCTGTGAACTGCATGGCTTTTTACACTGAAGCAACCTCATCACAACCTAGCATGCACCAACATGGGAAAAGGGCTTTGAAATTTGGAGCCATTTGCTTATGGAAAAACACATTACCATCACCATTAATCTGAGTCTTCTTTTAATATCAGAAAATTATTTTTGAAGCTAATCTGTTCATTTTAATTTTTTACTTCTGAGGCTGAATATGAACCCTCACCAAAATAATTTGAAGACTACAGTGCTCTGGGTACCAAGAGCGCATGCAGACCTTTGAAGAAGGCCAACATCACCGAGCATTTTAGAAGCCAGAAGATCTTGTAAAGTTAAATAGGATTTTCTTGCTGGCTTGGGGAATTTTACCACAAGCCTTAGTGGGTTGAGCATAGAACTGTCACTGGAATGTCTCATAGTCCGTCAAGGGGTGGGGGGTGGGGGGGTGCTGGAAACGCAGGCTTTATTGATATTTGCTTGCTTTACTTAGGCCTGATGCCTTTCTCGACGAGAGCCGAGTTTATATTAGACTTGTAAAAATCTTTGTGTGTGTATTACTTGTGTTACGTCTTTCTTTTCATGTGGTGGAGCCGACATGGCCTAAGCTCAAAAGCGCGAATAGCAAAGTGCAGACGACAGCTCTGTCCACCCCTTTTGATGTGCCTCATCAATATATTCAGAAGTATCTGTTCTTTTACAAGCTACACACACACACACACACACACACACACACACACACACACACACACATATGCATACACAGACACACACACATGCACCATGACACACACACACATGCTGAAAAACACATGTGCACGTAAGAAGACTTGTCTCGAGGCAAACAGTGAATACATACTCTGGTCCACCCTGTAGGGTAATGTAATAGTGATACTTACTCTGTCAGTAAGGTAACCCAATATACGACTTGGTTTTGGCCGCTGGTGTGTGTGCGTGAGAATGTGTGTGTGAGTATGTGTGTGTGTGTGTGAGAGAGAGAGAGAGAAAATGTGATGTGTGTGTGGGGGGTGTATGCTAAACTGTGTTCCATGTGCTTGTGCAGGAGGGGAAATGCTTTTGAAGCACGTGTGTGTGTGTGTGTGTGTGTGTGTGTGTGTGTGTGTGTGTGTGTGTGTGTGTGTGTGTGTGTGTGTGCTTGGGCATGCATGTGTATCTTCCACGTAGATCTCAATGTGTATACACTCTATATCACTAGCGCTCCTTCCCATGTGTGTATATGTGTGTCTGTGTGTCTATGTGTGTGTGTGTTTGTGTGTGTATTTATGTATGTGTGTGAGTGTGTGTGTGTGTGTGTGTGTGTGTGTGTGTGTGTTAAAGCGCACGTGTGTTTCTGCCTGCACAGACTCTGCTGGACAGCTTTTGGTCTCTCCTCCCCGGTCGAGGCCGGTCCGAGAGGGTGTCACATAAAGTGGGATCTTTATTGATTGTGCTGGAGCCAGATGGCAGATTTATGGAAGATGAAAGGGCACTAATCAAATTTCCAGTCCTGTTTGGAGCTAAGGTTTCCCTCTTCTTTAACACTTTCCCTGCTACACAGAGCGTAACCCTAAACAGCACTCCAAACAGGAAATTACAGAAACGCCTGGCATTTTGTGAGTGTGAGCGAGGGTGTGTGTTTGCGCATGTGTGTGTAGGTGTACGTGTACGTGTATGTGTGTTGTGTATGTGTATGTGTATGTGTATGTGTATGTGTATGTGTGTATGTGTATGTGTATGTGTGTATGTATGTGTGTAAATGAGTGAGCAACTTCCCCATTTTGTTTGTGCATACGGATGTGTGAGTGAGTGTGTTTGTGTGGGCCTCTGTGTGTTCACATGAGTAAGTGAGCATGCGTGTGTCTGTGTGTGTGAATGAGTGAGCACTTCCCCATTTTGTTTGCCAGGAGGATGTGTGCATAATGTATGTGTGTGTGTACTTGCATGTGTGAGCTCTCACTTATTCCACTGTCTGCATCGCACATGTGTGTGCAGGCACATGTTTGTGTGTTACGGTGTGGTATCAGCAAGGTGTGTGTGTGTGTGTGTGTGTGTGTGTGTGTGTGTATGAGGGTCTATGCGTGTAAGGCAGACACACAGGGGGTCTAATGCTGTGCAGCATGAAAACAGAGGGGCCCAAATGAGAGGTTTTTGTCCGTGTTTTAGCATTGAGTGATGACTTTGGCAGAGGCGTCGCTGCTAAGCGCTTTCAACTGTGCGCATGGCCAGAACTAAAGCCAAACAGCTGTGGGACCCAGGCCTGCAGGGCAGCGGGGCAGGGGAGGCAGCAACAGAGGAGTCCTCCATCTCCTGTAGGGAGCCCCAGGACCTTGCTTCCCCCATCTGTGTGTGTGTGTGTGTGTGTGTGTGTGTGTGTGTGTGTGTGTGTGGATAGGTGTGTGTGTGTGTGTGTGTGTGTGTGGGTTGTGTTGCATCATAACCCAAACGTCAACCAGGACGTTTGACAGTGGCTTCTAATTAGGACTATGAAGTATGTAATATAGATTAAGTTATGAGTGTGTGTGCACATGTATGTGTCTGTATGTATGTGTGTGTTGTGTCTTCATCTGAGCGTGTGTGTGTGTGTCTACATATGTGTGTGTGTGTCTACATATGTGTGTTTGTTATTGTATTTTATATGACTTTAGGACACCACTGGCTCCTTTTTGTCTCTGTGTGTCATCAGATAAAGAAGTGCCTATGGATTGCTTCGTCCCCTATGAACACAAACCACTGCTAATCCTACACAATGCAGAACACCAGTGTTTCAGGCTTTGCTGCTGGGTGCACATAGTGTGTTCATTTATGACTGTGCCTGTGCGGTCCCTGCTGGACGACTTTGTCACAAAGTCACTTTTCTCAAAAACATCTGCCAAATACCAAAATCAAACCTAACCATAACCCCATGCCCTGCCCTGTGTCTCCTCTCCATAACCCCATGTCCTGCCCTATGTCTGTTCTCTGCAGGTATGTGTACCACAGCTCCAAGTGGATGGTGGCAGGGAACGCAGACTCACCTGTGCCCCCGCGGGTCTACATCCACCCGGACTCGCTGGCCTCTGGGGACACCTGGATGAGACAGGTGGTCAGCTTCGACAAGCTGAAGCTCACCAACAACGAGCTGGACGACCAGGGGCATGTAAGCACACTGGTCAGCCTACCACACTTTCCACACCCTCTCTTACCCGTCTCTCAACCACTTAGCCACGCACTTCGATAGCTCCACCCATTCAATCACCCAATCATTTCCTTCCAATCATTCAATCCACCAAACATTTTATTCCTCTTATTCTGTCAACCAATCACTTCATTCTGCTCATTCAATCAACCAATCACAGTCTTGATATGATTAGCTCTCTTGGTTGATAAGAATGAAAACCAACTGCCAAACCAGCCCCTCTGTGGGTATGGTCATTCACACCAGCTCTCTTTAAAATAACATATAGTTATAGAGTTATTAGCTCATAGCCCAATGTGTATTAGATGTATAGATATCTAGATATGTGTATGCTGCAAATATGTAGTGATTGGATGTCTCATTCAGTTTGAGCGTACGTACATTATGATAGCAGAACAGAACGCACAGCTCAAGCGCAGCCCTTAGCTAAGCACTTTCTAATGACACACCTGCAGTGATCAAGGGGCTGGCCACTGAGTGTGTTTGGGTTGAAAAGCTGCTTGGTGACAGCAGTACTGCTGCCTACATAGAGGTACTGTTGTTTTTTTTTTTTTTTTTGTGCTGTTGGTTAGCATGTTTTGTATCAAATAAAACTAGCCCAGCGATGAATATAGACTCAGTAAATGCAGAGTGTGTTTTGAGGTCTCTGAGTCATACACCTCAAAGACAATAGCAGAAAATTTGACTGTCTTCATATGTGTGTGTGTGTGTGTGTGTGTGTGTGTGTATGTGTGTGTCTACATATGTGTGTGTGTTGTTTAATTACAGTGCATGAAATGCCCTGTATTGTTATTCCTAGGCTTCTTCTTCTTATTCTTGTTACCTTTTTCTGCGATTAATTCAGCCCGAACCGCTTAACGTAGAAACTTCATTCAAACTTTGTCGCGTAGGTCTTGTAAAGGACACTTATGCTATGTATTTTTCACTTTTCTAAACTTTATACTTTTTAAGTTATTAAAGAAAAACGAATCTAAATTTTCCCATTGACTTACATTGGGCCATTATGACATCATAATAGGGTAATTAAACTGGCTTGCACCTGTGCTTCACTGACACCTGCAGCAAGCCTCCAAGGGTCCTCTTCTCTCTGTACCTCTCCATTCAACTGTATAACTAGGAATATTAATAGACACCTTCCATACTCTACTTTTTTTTCTCTCTATCACTCTCACTCTACTTTCTCTCACACTCCATCTCTCTGCTTCACTCTTTTTTTCTCCTTCTTTCAATATTTTCACTCTTTACTGTCTTTATCCAGAGCCACTCTTGTTCACTCTTCTTTCCTTACTTTGTTTCTTCCTCTCTTCTTTCCTTTCTTCTTTCCTTCTTTCTACTCTTCTTTACTTTCTTCTTTCCTTCTTCCACTCTTCTTTCCTTTCTTCTTCCCTTCTTCCACTCTTCTTCCCTTCTTCCACTTTTTTCCTTCTTCCACTCTTCTTTCCTTCTTCCACTCTTCTTTCCTTCTTCCACTCTAATTTCCTTTCTTCACTCTTCTTTCCTTTCTTCTTCCCTTCTTCCACTCTTCTTTCCTTTCTTCACTCTTCTTTCCTTTCTTCTTTCCTTCTTCAACTCTTATTTCCTTCTTTTACTGTTCTTTCCTTTCTTCCTTCCTTCTTTCACTTTTCTTTTATTCGTTCTTTCTTAACTTTTGCATTTCATGCACTGGTATTTCCTTCAGGAAATGCATTTTCTAGTTTTATATGACTTTTGGACACCATTGTCTCCTTTGTGACTGTGTAATCAGGGGAAGGAGCACTGTACTCCCACAGACCCTTTGTCCCAAATCCCACAGGCTGCTAGTGAACATAGCAAGCTTCTTGACATTGTCCCCAGGGATCATTACCCCCTTGCCTCCCCCCTTGAAATGTTAAAGACCACATGACTGATTCCCCCTGTCCCCTCTCCTGGCTCCTACTCTGATGATGGAGGGTCTGTTTGCGTGAGTAGCTCCAGCAAGCAGCAGCCCAGAGTAGCTATTCATACTGAACACATCAGACATCTAGCACTACGATCCAGAGAGACATCACGCTGTGTCACCATGGATACCCACCGCCACTGTGACATTGACTGAGAACAACAATATGGTGCAGCCAATCTGTGGCCAATACCACGAGGGCCTGCGTCACCACGTATCAGAAGACTGGAAGAGTAAGCCAGATAAGGGCCAGATCAGGGCCAGATCAGATCAGGGCTTGAGTTGGCTGTTGGCATCTGGGACAGGGAACCGCTCCCAATTGGCTCCTGTCTCTCTCTCTCTCTCTCTCTCTCTTTCTCTCTCTCTGTCACTCTCTTTCTCTCTCTCTCTGTCTCTCTCTCAATCTGTCTCTCTCTCAATCTGTCTCTGTTACTCTCTCTCTCTCTGTCACTCTCTCTCTCTCTGTCACTCTCTTTCTATGTCACTCTCTTTCTATGTCACTCTCTTTCTCTCTCTCTCACTCTGTCACTCTGTCTCTTTCTGTGACGGCAATGCTGCCATGATCTTTTCAAAGGAGCGGTTCTTGGGTTACTGGGCTGATGTTCAGGCCTGATTAGAGGGAAGATAGATGGGACGGCTGCTGCCATATTATGGTTTACTGAACTCGGACTGCCAGTGGCAACCGCCTCAGAGCAATGTCACCGATGATTAGCAGATAGGCAAGAGATGGGGATTAGGCATCAATTCAAAGTGAAGGAATATGTCAGCCAGACTGATTTGATTATTGGGGGGGTGTAACACAACACGCCATCTTTCTTACAGGCACATTAGTAACCCCTTTCAAATCTATCATTACGGAGGCACACAGCCCAATTTGGGGGTTTGGTGTGGGGGTGCGGTGAGGTTCACAGCTGGTGAGGCACAGAAACCGGAAGTGATTACGTCATTCCGATCTCTAGTTGTTTAAAAAGAATTGAAATGTATACATCACACATGTATATATGCTTATGGTTTAAAAATTGTCATCTCACCAGAACTGAAAAAACGTTATGTTTTATTGTCTAATACTATTACTTTTAAACGATTATTATTACAAGAAGTTATTCGGCTCAATAGTTAACTGACTTTTACGACAGCTAAACGTACAATCGGTGTGGTAATTGAACTTTTACACCGTGTCAAATAAGATATTAATCGTTACAAGGAAGCGTATGTAGCCCTCCCACCAATGATATGGCTCATTTCAATTTGTCTAGGGAAAATATAACCTTTTACACAACTCGGCAGTGATGGAGCAGTAGCGTCACTACATTTGTCAGTAGCTTGGCAGTAACGTCGCTATTTACAAAACCAAGTAAAGTTTCAGTAGCTAAGCTCTTTTATTGATCAAGTACCGCAGTAGCGTCCTCGAAAGCTAATTTATCCTGGACCTTTCTGATGTTTATTCATAACAGGCTTCCCTGCAGCCATTAAACACAAAAAATAAGCAGTACATCACTTTAGGCGAGACGAGTGAAAATAGATAGATAGATATCGTCATTTCAAGTACACCAGACGCTGCTCATACATTTAAAATGAATTCTCCCCTAATTTTAAATGGGTAGTTTGCATGCAGATTCTAGACAACCGGATAACTAGAATGCTGTTGATATTTAGATACAGCTGAAGATGATGAAAGTTAAAAAGTGAAAAGTCGAGTGAAACTAAATATGTTTTCAGATGCTTTCTTTGTAATCCAAAGAAAAAGTTCCTGTCAACGTCAATGACATCCAACACAAACATACGAACACACGAATTTCATCCATTCAACCGTTTTTATCTGACTGACAGTTGTGTTGATCCCTAAAATTGAATTGACTTGGCATGCAGTTTGTTTAACTGAAAGTAGCTTCTAATGTATCAAACTACTTTTGACAGGTTTATGTAACTTAGCTTGCTACTTTTTTTTTAGTGTCTGTGTAGTGAAGCTGAATTTATTGTAGAGTAGCTGATAGCTTAGCTCACTACAAATATCAAGTAGCTTGCCCAACAATGCAACTCGGACACTTGAATTCGAAGTTGAGAAAAAAACACTTACATATTTATTTACACAACGTATTAACAAGCAAACAGGTAAACACCACAGACATAGCACACAATACCAAAATGTTCTACTGACCGGTATAATTTAAAGTTGGTGCACTCGCAAGCTCCTAATCCATTCACGGCTCCCTGCACCTAGCAGCCTTTAGCGAGGTTTGTGTTCCGCATGAATATGTCCCGTTGGAAAACATGAAACACTCCAATGCAATGTCAATACCTTCGGTCCCGTCGTTTGAATCAAACATTTTAGCTCCGCCATTGGTCTCCCATTATTAATCATTTCACGTTTGGACTGCAAGTCCAATTTTGAGAGCTGCTTCAGGTTAGCAATGCAATCTTCCATTTTCGCCGTCAAGGTCAAGTAGAAGTGTGTAGAAGAAGACAAGTCCAACGTAAGACTATATACCCGAGAATTGCGCTCTCGCTCGCCCCCTTTACTGAATCAGTGCTACTGCCTGCCTCAGTAAGCAATATTTTTCAATGCATTTTGAGCTCAACTCAAAGGTTCTGCGCTTGCGCACGCATGCGTAAAACCCAGTTTGGAGTGATTGCGCAATCCCTACTGAGGCACTGGCTCAGCTGTCCATAGACAGCAATGCATTTGCCTCAGTCCACGGCACGTCTATGGCTGATCACTGTCACTGGGAACCGGAAATGCTCAAATTCAGCGATTTTGATAATAAAAATGCTCAAAATGATCGGAATCATGCAGAAATGACACTCGTAACACAAGATAACTAGAGAAATATGAATATTTATTTTATAATACATAAATATATATGATTATTATAATTAAAAAAAAAAATTAATATTTTTTTTTTTTACTTTTCAA
Organism: Sprattus sprattus; assembly: GCF_963457725.1. NCBI lineage: Eukaryota > Metazoa > Chordata > Actinopteri > Clupeiformes > Clupeidae > Sprattus > Sprattus sprattus. Next base: position 26,559,716 of record NC_137924.1, read on the forward strand.
AATGACAGGTGAGGCTCTGCCTCCCCTGCCTCCTATGACTGCACGTCCCTGGGGGGGAAGGAGGAGTTTTTATTGATGAACTCTTTAAACCTTTGATAGTAAGTAGACAGTGCCTGTGTGTGATTCAGCCCCTCTCTCAAAATGGCCGACACAGAGCCGGGAAAAGCGTCTTTTTTTCTTACGTCTGTAATCGTTCAGACATATACAGGCATGTTTGGGCAAGAGCTAGATACTGCAGTGATTAGCATAGTGTTGGCACAACTGTGAGATTATTTTTTGTCCAACCACAGTCTCGTAAAAGCTGTTTGGCAGAATGGCACTTTAGGAGTAAAACAGTTTAGTGGGATTCCCTTTCACAACTCGAGTCATCCTTTTGTCCGCACACTTTTCGCTCCTCATCATTCGTAATAATTACATTAAAAAGCTTTCAAGTTTTCAACACTAGACTACAAGACACTTTAGTGCTACTGCGGTTGTTGTTTCTGCTACTGTTGAGGTCTTTGAACAAACAAGGCACCCAACTGAATGGGCAATAGCTGAGTTTAAATGTATTCACAGAAAAAACCCATTCCGCAGTGTCGTTTCTGGTGAGATGGTAGAGTACCAAAAAAAAGCAAACAACAGCAGCCATCTTTCTCCCTAGCAATTCATAGGGAAGAAACCCTTTAGACTGACAGAAACAGAACAAGGTGACTTAAGGTGAGGGCATTGCCTGACAGTACTTTGCCCGGTACACAGACACTCACCTTCAGCACATGTCCCAGTAAGCCGTGCGACGAGAGGCACTGTGTACGGCCATATTACGTGCATTATTCTCAAATACCCCCCGACATGTGTTTCAGCTAAGTGCAGGGGAGGTTGGGGTGAGGTGGGGTGGGGGGGCTCCTGGCAGTGCCCGCACAGGCTTACGCGCTCAATTTCACCTCGGGTCTGCCAACGGAGCGTGGACCACGGGGTGAGGTCAGCTAAGAATATCCAGCTAACTACAACATGGCCGTAATCCTTCCCCACAGCTTCAGAGCAGGATGTCAGAGATGACTCTCCAAAGCTGGGATAAAAGACCACCATCTGATACCGAATCTCTTCTTTCCCACTGACAAACCTACCCCCAAGCAACATGTTCCTACCCCCTCACTTCACCCCCACCTCCACCCGCTTCCCTGTCCCACGTCCCATCTCACGCCTCCACCCCCCCTACCCCCGCCCCCACCCTCTTGATTATTCACCAGCGAAGCAGCCTGAACAGAAAGACACCCCCCCCCCCCCCAACATTAATAACCTGACACCCACAGAACACAAGCCTGGACCCCCCCCAACATGTCCCTGCGCCTGGAAACAACATGTGCGGCGGGTCTGGCTTTAGCGGCGCAGCTTTGGGAAGCAGGGTGGTAATGCGCCGAGACTTTACCCCTGGCAAACCCCACGGAACGCCCGGGCTGATGGGAGGGGGATCGTGAGCTGTAGCCTCAGCCTAGCCTGCTGATGCCTCACCCAAACGCCCACCCACCATGACTGTGGTCACTATAATCATTGAAGGATCAAGAAAGAAGGGATGAGAGGAAAGGAAAGGTTAAGATAAGATGGTTTGGTGTTGGAGGAGATTAGTAGGAAGGGAACAGGTGGATTTGGGTTCCCCTAGAGAGAGAGAGAGAGACAGAGACAGAGACAGAGACAGAGACAGAGACAGAGACAGAGACAGATGCAGAAAGAGATACAGAGAGAGGGTAAGAAAGGGGAGAAAAAGAGAGAGAGAGAGAGAGAGAGAGAGAAGGAGGAGGTTGAGGATGAGGAGGAACATGCAAAGGTGTGGCCTTTTGGGTGGCATGCTGTGGGGGATTCCAAGGGTGAAGGTTCTAGAATATTACATTAAGTGTCAATGTTTTTTTCCCCTTTTGGCCCAGTCTTTCTTACCCCACATGTTGATCCTCGCGGGGCAGTGAGAGACAGACGGGGCAACACTGCAGAGCCGGAGGCAAAGAGCGTAGAGTGGGAGAGGTTAAGAGGTGGAAGGTGCTAGAATATTAAATTTACTATCCCTATTTTCCCCTCCTTTTTGTCGCCGTGTGTTTTTTGTTGGTCCTGCCTCACTGACCCCCTCGGTTGCGGCCCGAGGGCCCAAGAGAAGGCCGGCTCGCTCGGCCTGTAATCAGAACCAGACTTTGGGCCGCAGGGCAGGGGGAGGCATGGGCCTCGTTCTGGATCTGACGCCGAGGTGCTGGTGTGAAAACACACACCCTGCGTGCCGCTCCGGTCTGCATGTCGCTCTGTGTGTGTGTGGCTCGAGGTCACTGTTACTCACACACGCGCCTACACGCACGCACGCACGCACGCACACACACACACACACATATACACACACACACACAGAGCGGTACACAAACACGCAGGGTGGTGTATGTCTTTTCCTTTGTTTCACTCCTTTCTGAATTTTTCCCTGTCTCTGAAAACACACTTTGAAAAGGTAAACACACACGCACACGCACACACACACACACACACACACACACACATAGTCAAAAACAGAAAACGTCTGTTTCTTTGCATGGGAAGACTAGGCAAGAAGAAGGCTAGTAATGTGATGATTTGCAGCAGTCTGGCTGGCCAGTTCTTGAGAGAAACAGCTTTTGCATTTCCAAGTTCGTTGAGCCCAGAAGTGGCATGAGATTCACACATACACACACACACACACACACACACACACACACACACACACACACACACACACACACACACACACACACACACACACACACACACACACGCATAAAAAACACCAACAAGAATACACACACACACACATACAAACATACATATATACAGAGACACACACACACACATTCTCAGGCACAGTCTAACACGTCAGCATGCATAGATGTAAAACCGCACAACTCCAAAGTGGGTGTCCTGCCTGAATGATACGTTTCCTCTCTGCATGAGAGCGAAAACATGCTCACCAAGGGTGTAACGGGCTGTACCATTATGGTGTGGATGTCCCAACACCAAGTGTGTAACGGGCTGTACCATTATGGTGTGGTGCATGCAGTCGCAGGGAGAATATGTGGTAGCATATGTGCGAAGATTTATGAATGTAATGCGGAACTAAATTGTACAAGCACGAGTTCCACACAGAAACCTTAACCTGCAAGCTGTGAGCAAGTTAGCAACGGCAAACTAAAGCAAAAATGTTTTTTTTTGTAGCTTTTTCCCCATTGTGAACTGAACCGTGACTTCTGTGTATCATTACACCCCTAGCTAACACAAATCTTGCTTGCGCTTGCACACACACACACACACACACACACACACACACACACACACACACACAAACACACACACACACACACACGCTCTCCTCTGTTCACACACACATTGTCACTTCTGTTCCCCCTCCCTTTCTGTCTATCGCTCCATAAATCACACATACATACACACACATCTCTTGCCCAAACATATTTTCTCAATACCTCAATTGAGAGTCAGACATTGTGATCATATATATGGGCCATTCTACCGAATTCGTGTAATATGCAGTCCCTCAACAATAAAAACTATTAACAAAACATTTAGGTATTTAGGCATAGATATTTAATTAGAAAATGTTATGGTCTATATAAACCCAATGCATTACATGAGATAGTGATAAGCTAAATATATACAAAATCATCATTTATAGGGTACTTTCTATTGGGAAGTAGCTGTCCCCAACCCTGACATCTAAATTTCAATGCCTTTAAATAACACTTTTCAATTTTTTTAGATTTTTTTCAATGATTTAATTTCAAAGATCTTTATGATTGGGTTGAAACAGAACTTGGAATATTTAGATTTATTGTGGGTTTAATTTTTAAATCAATTTTCTATACTCAAAAAATCATGTCCCTAGTTTTCATGTCACTACCGAAACACAACAGTTTTAGTCCATTGGCTGAGCCTGTGTTTTAGCCACGACTCTGCATTTTTGACCATGCATTGACACTGCATCTCTGTCCCTCATGGTTGAATGGTAAGTAGCTAAATCCCATAGTTTTTATATAAATGTGTTCCAAAGTCTGAAAATCGACGTGTAACCTTAAGAATTGTCACTACCGAAACGCATGTTTTCTTCAATTAAGTAAACCTTTTGGGGTTTCATGGAAAATCTTATGTTTGTATGTGTGTTCACCTCTTCAAAGATGTGTTTGCAAGCCGTGTGCTTGCTAGAATTCTTTATTTATGCTTAAAGTTAGCTAGAATTGTCACTACCGAAACAGTCACTACCGAAACATATGGTAGTGACCAGATTTTTTCGGTAGTGACAAAATGAAATGGTAAGTAGTTCGATCCCATAATTTTTAGATAAATGTGTTGTGTTGACTAAAGGGCGGCCCAGAGCACCTTTTGGATGATTTTGGGAGAGAAATGAACATCCATCCAACAGTGCAGTCACTACCGAAACACTGGATGTCACTACCGAAACAGTGCAGCACTACCGAAACACTGGATGTTTTGTAAAAAATTAAGTATATTAAGTAATCAACTAAAATGTTATGATACTGATTGGATTAATGTATGTTCAATTTCATCAATCAACAACTCTGGAATCAATATGATCAGTATTTTGCATTCTACAAAGAAATATTGCACTTAGATTTTGATGAATTGTATAAATTGAACTTGAAAATTTGGTTAAAATTTCATTTTTATGAATTTCATTGTGAAAACCTTCAAGAAATATTTGTAAAAATACTCTTCAGAGAAGGGAAGGAAACACAATCTGAACAGGTCAATGATAATACTTTTTTACTATAGTAAATGTGATGTTTCGGTAGTGACAATTTTTGGAAGAGGAAAAACATTCCAACACATTCTGAAAATACAATATAAAAATTGACTGTTCTTTTACTAGATATGTGTACTTTAGATATGGTACAATATACATACAGACAAAGTTTTGGGAATAAAACATACAAAAATTCAAAATATTTCCGACCTGACTTTGCACCAATTCGGTAGAATGGCCCATATAGAGGATTTAATGTCCATGTTAACTACTGCAGATATTGGCATACATACCAAGCACAAACCACTCTTTAAACCCTTTTACACACAAACACACACACACACACACACACACACACACACACACACACATACACACACACACACCACACACACCACACACGGACAGGCACACGCACACGCACACGCACACGCCCAAGCACACACACACACACACACACACACTCACACACACACACACACACTGCAACCACGTGGAACATACGCACTCCTGCTCTGACAGCAGTGTGTGGCTTGCCTCCTCCAGGTCATCCTCCACTCAATGCACAAATACCAGCCGCGTGTGCATGTGATCCGGAAGGACTTCAGCAGCGACCTCTCCCCCACCAAGCCCATCCCCAGTGGCGAAGGAGTCAAGACCTTCAGCTTCCCTGAGACCGTCTTCACCACCGTAACAGCCTACCAGAACCAGCAGGTCAGCATTGCACACACACACAAACGCACACACACAGCACACACACACACACACACACACCACAGACGGACAGGCACGGTCTTCACCACCGTAACAGCCTACCAGAACCAACAGGTCAGCATTGCAGTCACCGACACCTCTTTTTGTTTGTTTTTGTTTTGTCACACTTTGATTTATTTTGCTGCTTTGTTTTTTTTTCTTTGTATGTATATTTCCCCGCTCTCTCTCTCCCAATCTCTCTCTGCCTCTCTCCTTCTCCCTCTCTCTCTCTCTCCCTCTCTCCTTCTCCCTCTTTCTCCCTCTCTCCCTTCCTCTTTCTCCCTCTCTCCCTTCCTCTCTCTCTCTCTCCCTCTCTCCCTCTCTCTCTCTCCTTCTCCTCCTGTCTCTGCCTGACTCCCTATGCCATATGTACCACACATTTGACTGTACATTTCAGAGATCTCTGCAAGAGTGTTATCCATCTGGAGTCATCCAATCTGTCGAATTGACAAATCAGGTTTTCTGTACCTCAGGAAAACCGTCCAATGAAACAGCAGATAATTCGCATGTGCGCCCAGAGAGCTGCCCCCTTTTTACACCAATGGGAAGTGTGGGAAGATTTGCAGACTTTATGTTAAGGTGGCAGATTCAAATTCAGGCAAGACTATGCAATCTAAATAGCTGTGTACTGCCGTAAGAACCCTCGAATCCCTCCATGCCTTCAAACCTCAATGTTGAAACAACAGTGATAGTTTGCCAAGAGCAGCCCACCCATGATTCCAGAGTTGTGCACTCCAGTCCTCGCTTTGAGTCAGTGCCACAGTTTTCAATCGGGTGTTCTGGTGGCACTCTGGGTATGCGAGCAGCGGTTACGTCTCGACCAGAGAGAATGCTTTAAGGTTGGCTGCACCAGTTCTGCTAAAAGACTCTTAAACATTCCTGCCTTTGGTCTCCGAAAAACTATTGAAAGTGATTTGTTGCTAATTCATGTCAGTCATGTCCAGTATAATCTTCTGTGATTTATTCAAAGTGAACAATATTGTTTTTTTTTTACGAACAGATCACTCGACTGAAGATTGACCGTAATCCATTTGCAAAGGGATTTCGAGACTCAGGAAGAAACAGGTATGTTTGTGGAGGTCCAGCGATCTTAGGCACATAAATCCTCCCCAGCTTTTGGGGGTGTTCTGCATGTGATAGCACGCACGCTCCACGTACGTGGCCTTTAATATGGAAATAATCCTCTTGAGATACCACTTAATCCCATATGCCGCTCCACATAAAATCAGAGTCCATTGTCCCTGCCAAGAATCCACCAATGAGTGAGTCTGCGATAACGTCATCTGATTTGGCACCAGCATCCGAGTCGGTCATGTCCTTGTGCTTTTCTCTTTCTTTCTATCTGAGCCTCTATCTATCCATCTATCTCTTCCCATTTGTCAATCCTCATTCGTCTCATTCACTTCCAGTCTCTGCCTCTCTTTCTCCCCCTTCCTTCCCTACTCAACCCCACCCCCCTCTCTCTTTCCTCTGCCCCGCACTCGTTCGCCATAAGATGTGCGTCTGAATTATCATATAACGAGGGAAAGGCTGCACCAGACCCACAGCACATGAAAGCGCCTGTCCATCTGGAGTGCATTATCCACACAGATATTTGAGACATCTTTTTTCATTTTTCAAACAATAGAGCGCCTGATTTATGAACTAGCGTTAGATTTTCATTGCAGAAAAATAGAGATGAAACGATTACGCAGGAATAAGATATTTATAGAGAAAAATGTGCATTCGTCCACACACTTACCCCAATTTAACTTACATTTTACACTGGAAGAAAATCCGCATCTCTTACTGCTAATCCCATCTATATCACACGTGCAGCATTAAAACACAACCACTGAGTTAAGTAGAAGGCCCACAGGCGGCATCCATGTGCCAAGCTAATTGCGAAATAAATGACCATGTCCAGTTATGAATCAACTGCACAATAAATCCTAAGCAACTACGGGAATTAAACTATTACCGTCTGATTTTTACGGATATTACCATAGCCTTTGGCTGCTGATTGTTATTCTAAGGGTGAGTTAGTAACACTAAATACACTGGCGCTGAGTAAACCGTGGGGTGTGTTGGGGGGCATTTATTTTGACCTGTTACCTAAACTGCCCCCCCCCCCTTGTTATGAATGAGTGTAGTTATGATGGAAGGGTGTGTCATTAGCGTGTCTCGCTAACGAGCAAGCCTGGCTGGAGAGTTACGGCCCCTAAAATAACACGAGCGGGGCAGGGGCCGGCGTGGGCCGGGGGTCTGGGCGCGGGCCCAGCGAGGCGCAGGGGAGTAAATCACGGAGGAAGGAGAGCCGTGTACGGATCCGAGATGAAACGTCACCCAGATTTATGTGCACAGTAAAAACCTGCTCCCTTTTACTGGCTTCAGTTTCCTCCAGGCCTCTCTCTGTCTCCCTCTCTCTCTCTCTCTCTCTCTCTCTCTCTCTCTCTCTCTCTCTTTCTCTCTCCTTCCCTTTGCCTCTCTCTCTCACCTGTCTCTCTCCTCTCTGTCTATCTTTACCTTTATGTTTATCTCCCTCCTTTTTCTTTTACCCTACCTTTCTCTCTCTCGTTCTCTCTCTCTCTCTCATTACTGACTTCTATCAGTCATTCACTCATTCTGTTTGTATGTCTGTTTCTATGTTTTTGTCTGGTACGCTGTCTCTCTCTCTCTCTCCTCCAGCTCTCTCTCTTAATCCCATCTGCTGCCTAGTGTTACTTTGAATATGACTTTCCTTTATTGTCACTGGCTCAAAACATGCACTTTATTCTCTTTTCTTTCACTTTCTTTGCTCTCTCTCTCTCTCTCTCTCTCTATCTTTCTCTCTCTTTCTCTCTTTAACACACAGAACTGGTCTAGAGGCCATCATGGAGACCTATGCATTCTGGAGACCGCCTGTAAGGACCCTAACATTTGAGGACTTCACCAACATGCAAAAACAGCAAGGTGTGTCTTGTTAGCTTCGAACATTTCTAAACATTTTCTAAACTCCTTTTTCTGCAGATGACCCTTAAGCACATGTCAGTGTATTGAATCCCCATTGATCGGAGCCAAGCGTGTATTTGTATTTGAGTTGTATAAATGCATGAGCAAATGTCTAAGGGTTTATTTGCAGAAGAAGACAGCCTTCAGCCCTCCTCAGACGACCTCAGCAGGCATGACTTTGAATATTCATTATGTTTACAACCATGGTTGAAAAGTAACCCAGACGTTCATTTGCAATTATGATCCATTCATTTTGCTAAATGTTTATTACTTCAGAGCAGCCTCAAGGCAGGGAAGAAACCCCCCCCCCCTCCCCCAAAAAAACGAAATTAAAAATGTTCTGTGGCCCCCTCGGTCTCTCTCTTTCTCTTGTTACTCAAGCTGTCTGCATGGTGACTCTGGCCGGGCCTGTGAGTCATGGCTAATATCAGGGAGCGGCCATGTTAAGGAGCCGCCGCAGCTCGTACCTCCCTCCGCCGTCGCCTGCACCGGCTGCTCGTGCACTAGCCTGCACGGGTCAGGGTGAAGCGAGCGATAGCCATATTTTGTCTGAGTGGACATCTGTTTGTCATCAGCAGCCCCTCTGCACAGATTAAATGTTAATTAAAGTCCTCGCGCCGCTGATGAACTTTTGCTGCTCTTGGTAATATTTTTTTTTGTCTTCCATTAAAAAAAAAGAAAAAAAGAAAAATGCATTTCCTCTCCCCTTCTCTGTTCGTCTGTTTTGGACGTTCTTAATCAGCAAGTCCCCCGGGCGACCCTGCAGGCTGTGTGTCACCCCTGCTCCGCTACGGGGGAAAACATGACATCACTGCCATGTCTTGCCCCCCCCCCCCCCCCCCGGCCAATAGCGCGGCACTGAAGAGAGGGGGAGAGCCAATTCTTCAGCTCACTGTTAGCTGTGAAGTCAGACTTTTCAGACTTTTAATCGCACAAGCGACACACTGCAGCACACACGTGAATACATGGAGGCGACACAGGACACACACACACACACACATGCACACGCAGACCTGAGGTCGTACTGAATTTAATTTGAGGCCGTAGGAAAAGCCAGAGTCAAGAGTGACTCCAGGTCTTAAAGCTGTCCAGAACGGCTGTCTTATTTTTTTAATCTTCGCCCTTTTTCTTTTCTCTTTCTGGTTTAATGTAGAGAATCAAGCTGAAGTGTTACAGAGAGAAAGAAAAAAAACACACAATATGAACAGAGGCCACATTCTCATTAATAAAGGAACACGCCATTGATACCCCACAGCTATCCGTTTGGTTCCAAAAAGCTTGACTGATTCAAGGTGCCCTAGTGCCAGGCTTGTATTCTTTCCTCTAGAAAAAAAAGACAACATTGTTTCTTTCATCCCAGATACATTCATGCTGGCCTAAATTATGAATGCTGTATGTCGCATGGAGCGAAAGACGGAGGGCAAGCTGTGAGCTCTGTTGACCAGACACGCTGGTGCTCCAAACTCAAGCCACATTTGCGTTACGACGACGTTAAAGCCATGCTTCCTCCACGGGCGAAGAGCTCTAGCCTCCTTTAGCTTCGTTAAAGCGCCGTCCAAAACACATAAATACACCAAAAATGTTTCTTATTTCTGTTCAAATAAAATGTACTGCTTGGCCGCGCACAAAAATATACCCCACGCTGGGCTAATCTCAAACACAAAGAGCAGCGCTGTCAGAGATCCGAGGTTCCGCATGCCCGCACGGAGTGGCACACGGGCCAACGGGAAACAGAGCAGTGGTTCTCTCTGGTGGAGTCAGGGGAAGTTTGTGCCGGGGCTCCTTGCGGTGCGGAGACGCCGAGACGACCAGTCTTCAGGCCCCGAAAGTGGAGACGCTGCCCTGAGTGTGATTGTTGGCCTTAGCTGCTGTTTTCTGTTTCACTCTGTAGAGATCTTGCCTAAGCCTCACAATTACTTATTCTGTCTGGATTTGTTTCTCTCTCTTGTCTTCTCCCTCTCTCCATCCATCTATCTATCTATCTATATATATTTTCATCCTCTATCTCCCTTTCTTTTTTCTTTCTCTCTGTCTCTATCTGTCTTTCTTTGTTTCATCTTTCTATCCCCCTGCCCTCTGTTTCTCTCTCTTTTTCTCTCAGGCGGCAGCACAGGGACGTCCCCCACCACCTCCAGTAATGGCACCCCCTCCCCGTCCGGTGCGGCCCACCTGCTCTCCCCATCCTGCTCTCCCCCGACCTTCCACCTGGCCCCCAACACCTTCAACGTGGGCTGCCGCGAGAGCCAGCTCTGCAACCTGGGCCTGTCCGAGTACCCGGCATGCGCCCGCAGCAACATGGCCACCCTGCAGGGATACGGGGGCCTGGCCGACGGCTCCTACGGCCGCCTCCAGTCAGGGGGTGGCGTGGCCTCCGCCCAGGGCTCCGACTCCTTCCTGCCCCAGAGGACTTCCTCTCTAATCGCTGCAGGGATGCAGGGAGGAGCCGGCGGCGGGGCCGGGAGTGGCGGTGGCGGAGGCGGTGGCGGCAAGATGGACGCCTATGGTGGCCAGTTGGCGTCTTTCCCAGCCTCACAGCTGCAGTACGTCATGCAGGCTGGCACGGGCTCGGGCTCCAGCTCTTCCTCCTCGCCCGGTTCATCCCCTTCCTCCCACATGTTTGCGGCAGGCGGGCACCACCACGTGCAGCAGGGCTCCTACAATGCCTTCTCCCTGCACAACCCCTACAACCTGTACGGATACAACTTCCCCACCTCGCCACGCCTGGCCGCCAGTCCTGAGAAGCCGCAGGGGGGCCTGCTCTGTTCCTCCTCTGGTGCTGGCGCCTTCGCCGAGCGCCAGTACCTGCCCAGCAGCGGCATGGAGGGCATGCACATGATCGGCAATCCTGCCGGCGGCCAGCAGGGCGGCGCCACCTGCGATGGCCGTCAGTATGGCTCCTCTTCCCAGATGTCCATGCACATGGTGTAAAGGGCCACTTAGGAGAGAGAGGGAAGACAGGAGCGACTGAGCGTCATTCTTCCGTCAGACGGGTCGTACGTTTGAGAACGACTGCTGTCACCCCCTTATCACCCCCATGCCCACCCACCTCAATCCACTCTCCACTCCTGAAATGTAACCCAGTAAACAACAAACCAGTGTAGACTTTGTATCCCCTCTAAAGCAGTTATGTAACATTAAGGGTGGGCTACAGGTGCCAAAGGATTTAAGGACATTGCTGTGTTTTTTTGTGTTGTTTTTTTCTAGGTGGTGAAATCTCAAAGCCGCATTTATTTACTGGTTGTTTGTATACGAAGGTTAAGAGGAAAATGACTGACCTTAAAAAAAAAAAAATGGACATATAAAAAAAAAAATCATCTCAGTATGTAATGTTTGTGTTACATTTTACTCAGCTGGACATTGACGTGTTGGGAGTGAGACAGTGATATTTAAATAGCTCTTATATTGAAATGGTTTCAAAGCAGATGGATGGATTATGTGCTCACTCTCGTGGACTTTTTCACCCCCACCAAAGTTTCTCCTGAACCTAGCAAAAGTGGGTTGATTAAAATGAAGTTGCCTGGGAAGTTGCCTGGAGAGATCTCCAGGCGGGTTTCTTGATTATTTCGGGGGAGTGCGCAGATGTGAACACATGGATCTCTTATGGTGCAATAGAGACACTGTGACCTCACAGCAGGGGGTTCAGGGGACAGACGCCCCTTCCCGGAACCCACACTCTCTCCTCTCAGGCTCCTGCTGATCTGAGAGAGAGAGAGAGAGAGAGAGAGAGAGAGAGATGGAGAGGGAGAGGGAGACTCTCGCTCCTGTTGATCCGAGAAGGGGAGAAAGAGAGAGAGAGAGAGAAATCTACTTCCGCCTGGAGCTAATAACCCTGAGAGTGCTGTTGGTTTTTCGGTACATTAACGCAGCCCGCCTGAACGCTGAGTGGACGGTGTGTTGATGGACTCTGCGGTGCTTCGGGGAAGAGTCACGTGGCGGGGAGAAGAGAATGCACAGAACGAGCGTCATCATCTCAGAGGACGACCACAGGAGCGAGCACAGATCCATGGAGTCACAGACATTAAAGCTGCTTCAACCATAAAGCTGTGGGTGGATGACTACCCAGCCAGTGCTTGTTCTGTGTGGAAGAAAGAAAGAAAGGAAGGGAGAAAAAAAAGAAGGAAGAAAGAGAGACAGAGAGAGAGAGGGAGAGAGAGAGAGACAGAGACCGTAAGCCCCTGGTGGCCTTTAGATTCAGTGGGTGCGTTACTGATGTTGGCACCCTGTTTAGAGTGGATGATCTTTTCAAGCATATTAATGGTGATGAATGCACGCAATACAGTAAGCTTTTAAGTTGTTGTGTGAAAAAAACAAATGTAAGGTTTAGTAGGAATACAGAGTTATTGTGTTTTGGTGTGATGTAGATAAATGTATTTAAGTGCCAAGCAATAATACAATTATATGGCCAGTTTTTGGTGAAGTTAAAAAATATTAGGTAAAAAAAAACAAAAACAAGACAATACATTGTGCAGGAAAGAGGACAGAGAAAAAAAAGTAAAACTATTTTCAGAGGCCTTTAAAGAACTGTAAATACAAGTGCCAAGCACAAAAAGTTCAATAAACGTTTTAATTCATTTACCGGAGTAAATGTTGTTTCCTATCCATGTATTTCTTTCCCAGGCATGATGACTGGAGCACGAAGATCATGAGTGACTAAAGCACTACCTCTTTAAACAGAAAATGCCAGGTCTACTACCCACTTGTTAGTCCTTATTTACGACATTACGACACGAGTAGCCTACTATTGTGACTTACTATACGTGATCCAAACATGGAAACTTTATCTCAACTTCCAGAACTTGAAAAGGGGAACATAACATAATCATAATGTTAACATTGTGTAGTCTATAGGTTATAAATCTCTATCTACCAGTGTAGGAAAACTTAACCTTAGATTGGCCCACTCCGGGCTTACCAATGGACCACCATTTCCCTATAACCGCATATAAGTCTACGTCGTTTATGAAAATACAAAAACGGATAAATAACCATCACCCCATCTTAAAGTCTGCTTTTAATATTAAGAGACAGGGTTTGATCACATGGATGGCGAGTCCTAACGGTACTCGTTTCGCCGTGACCCTGGCCCAGCACATAAATATGCCACCTGCTCTAACAATCACGTCAGCGATCGCTTTCTTCAATTTCAACGTCTCAGCGTTTGTGTGTGTGTGTATCTGCTGTTCCCAGTAAGTTCCCAGTATGTATTTATGATCAGGCCCATGTTTGCTTGCTCTGTGGTGCTCCTCATTATCGACCAACAGAGCGCCAGTGATTTAACAGCACAATCAGCATCTATTACATGGATGTCCGCAGAACCTAGCTCGATTTTTTTCCTCCATTTTCTTTTTCCTCCACGTCTCTGTTCCAGCAATGAAATATCATATCTGAATCATCATCTGAAATGAAGGGGGTCGACGACCGTGGAGACATCATGCTGTATTGAAAACACCTGTTTTCCGAACTGCATTCCCCGAATAATCACTGAGTGTACCGTGGAGGAGCGCATGATTTCATAATTTGGCGGCCCTCCATCTATCTGGACATTATTTCCAATAATTATTTGCGTTTATTACTCTGATATGCTGTCCGTGTGTCTTCGGCAGAGTTTGAAAATCAACTGCTCGAAGTTTGCACAAATGTGCCTCAGCTTTGAACCGAAATTACCTCTTTGCGTTTACATGGTAAGAAAGGGCAAATAATCAACACAGAACATATAATGTAAAGACTTTGTGGTCACGATGCGCATATGGCTAAACAATGAAGCAGACCACTTCTTAAGAAATGAACCAATCTCACAATCACAAAAAACCAAACATATTTCAATCCTTGTAATTTTCTTATGGAGAAATAAACCTAAAGTATGCTAACGGCCTTTCCCTTCATCTGATGGATTAGACAATGGCGGTGAATAATTTGTCTCTCAATAAAATAGGCAAAAGCGGGGAAAATGAGATTCCAAACAAACTTATTCCAGAACTATATATTTTATGAGACATTCAGACAAAGGCTGTGGTGGAGGGTTTCAGGATGTTTTGAGACAGCATGTGGACTACTACGAGGCATCCCATAACCCAGTATCCTGAGTGACTGATCTTTTTTTTCACCGAGCCACGCTCAGGACTTTTTAGTCTGCGATATCTGTCCCATGGGAACTGGGCTGACCTGCCTTAGGCGAAGGATCACTGGAAAATGAAAGCAGAACAGAGAGAGTGAACGAGGGACAGACTGACAGACAGACAGACAGAGAGAGCGAGAGAGAGAGAGTGAGAGAGAGGGAGAAACAGACAGAGAAAGAATAGAAAAATAAGACAAAGGGGTTTGTTTAATTGGGCAAGCTGATGTGTTTCCTCTGACGGTGCAGACAGCTGGTTTAAAGTATGGCCATATAAGACAGACTGATAAGATTTCTGGTAAACTGTTGCCCTCTTGTGTTTATCCCCATCTTTGCTTGAGATTCCTGATCTTCCTCTCGATCAGATCTCTGAAGACCTTGCCTGACACTGCATAGGCGGATGGACGACATCTGATTATTCCTTGGTTTGTAGGGATGGGGATACAGATCCTTAGCATGATTCTTTAGAAACAGGTTGAGGCACACAGAAAGGTCCTGTATTCCAAAAAACAAAGATGCATTTGACAAAGTGCAAATTCAAGATGGTGTACTGCAATCAAAACACATAGGACTATAGGGGAGTAGTAATGTGACATTACATAGGTAGACATGTTTTAGATTTATATTTGTAGTTGATGATTTGTTCAGTGCGGAAACAAAAACACAAAAACATTGCAAGAGACAATTCATCCAATCTCAAGCTTAAGTTTCTATCGCTCTCTCTCTCTCTCTGAACTATGTATCTCTCTCTCTCTCTCTCTCTCTCTGAACTCTCTCTTTGGATGTCTTTTTATGTGATATGCATCATGTTATTTCACATGTCAAACATACAGTAGAAATCACAGTTCCTGAAAGTATTAACGGTGAAATTCACACCAGCTAAAGCACACAGCAGCCCTGCCATGCAATCTAGGGCATATCATCATATGGCAACCACATTCCAGTCATTTTTCCCCACCGTTCAGAAATGCTCTTGATCAGTCACTGCAACCTGTGCGGAGGGGGTTTCCGTCTAAGGCTACGGCCTTTGCATTCTGCAACAGGACTTCCGACAGGAAGCGGGCTAGACACCCAACAGCCCTCATCTCTGTGATGGGCGGCTAACGCACTAATACTAACTCACACACTCGTATGGTTTTACATGGAGAGGGTGGATTAAAGACACGCAAAGAAACAACCACACTGGATTAAAATGGGGGAAAATTAGACGTGACGTTTAGGAATTTCATTATAAGGTACTTTTGATTATACGGAAGTCTTCAGTGACTTGGTTCCTCAGCCAGGTGACATCCACTATGGAAGGACATAATGACAGACAGAATCAGCTGTTTTAGTGTTTACTACAGCAGGTAAAGGCATCGCAGTGCTGTGGAAGTTTGCCACACCTCAGGGACACACACAAGCTTTGCTCACTCTTTGGCTCTCAGTGGTAGATGAGAGGAATTTGGTATCACAGCCAGGAACAGGTTTCAAGGTTGAAACCCCAATTGTTCCACTGCACACACTTACATACACACACGGACACACGGACCACGGACACACATACACACACACACACACACACACACACACACACACACACACACACACACACACACACACACACACACACACACACACACACAGACACGCGCGCACATACATAAACTGCCCTCTCCCACTTCCCTCACTCCCTTTAACCTACAACCCGGGTTTTCCTGGCGTGTAAGAAAAAAAAAAAAATAAGACGCAGAAGGTCAACAAGAAGCGATGGGGGAGTGCTTTTTCTTCTTCAGCCAGGGTAAGAGGAGACGTCTGCGATAGTATCAGAGGCCCCTGGAGCCAAGTGGTTCTGATAAAGCGATAAACCCAGATGGAGGCGAGGAGGCCCAGCCCGGCCCGGTCCGTGGACATGTCCCGTGCTGAGTACAAAGACGCCCCGCTGGGACACTTCCCCGTCTAATGAGAGAGGTCCGATCCGCCGGGGCGCCTCTCAGAGGGGAGGAGGAGGCGGAGGAGGCGGAAGAGGAGAAGGCCTGTGGGGCCGGGAGGGTTGACTGACCGACCTCGAGAGACGGAGAAGTGGACCGCTGGCCTGGCTCTGCCATTCGACCCGGGGACAGAGGTGAGAGGGAGATTTTGAGGAGTGTGCGTGAGGGAATTAGACTCAGACTAGGCATCGCAGTGCCTATTAGGGATCTTAGAATTTGGTGTATGGGGACTAAGGTGATTGGGTTCTTTTTTGGTGGTTGGGGGGAGCAGGTTAGTAGGGATTGTTGGTGGCGTGGACAGAGAAGAAGGGGAGGCCTAGGGCTGCAGCTGGACCTTGTGGAGGCTGGTAGGGGTGCAGAGAGAGGCCTCATGATGGGGGGAGGATGGAGAGGGCAGTAGGAGGGGGGCAGATTTTTGAGGGGGGTCCGGTGGGTTGGGACACAGATGTGAGGCGCTCAGGTGATGGGGGGGGGGCAAGTTCGGCAATGGAGGACTGTGGGGGGGGGGGGGGGGGGTGTAGGATGTGAGGTTGATATGTGTGTATATGTGTGTCTATACGTGTGTGTACGCGTGTGTGTACGCGTGTGTGTACGCGTGTGTGGAACTCAAGCCATTCCCCCTTCTACAGTGAAACAGGTGTCCTCGTTGAGCTAGCCGGGGATCCAAAATTGAAGGCAGCAGTTTGTTCCTGACGGCCTGGAACCTGAGCGGGGCCTCAACACCAGATTTCAATCAGGTGGCAGCGGGGAGGGAGAGGCAGCATTTAGAAACACTATCCCCCATCCCAGCATGATGAGTATCAGTCCTTACACAGGCAATCAGCGAAGCACACACCATACCACTACCGGCCTAATGCCTCCTCGGGGTGTATTAATACTGCAAGCCCGAGACTGTGGAAGCAGCTGTGATTGCTTGATTGAGTGCACTTTTGCAAGAGCTTGCTAGCGTGTTGCTTTGGGCAGCGGGTGTATGAGCGCAGTGTATGCCAGCCAACAGACACTGTTCGTAGCGATGAAAGGGGCAAATCCCCTTGCAGTAAATAAAAAAGCTAGTAAAAACAACACAATGCTTTTCGCTTTAGGACGACGTGCCTGGGGCCCGTGCGGCGGGAAGGCTTTCGCAGAGGGGCGCATTCCTGTGATCCGATTGGCCACGCTCGTTAATTCGGCAGGAAGTTTGTTTAAAGGGGTGGCTGTGACAGACAGCAGAGGGGAGGGGGCGGGATAAGGAGGAGGAGAAAAAGGGGTGAGGGGGAGGACGGGGCAGGGGAAGGTGAGGTGGCGGCGGGCACGAACAACCATCACTCAGGTCGTTTGCCACAGCGAGCTAATCCAGGTCCGCTAGTGAAATATTCTGGGAAATATTCAGCCAACACACATGCGTGCGATAAATCACCTTTATAATGCTTGTCACATAAAATGTTACTGGGACGGAGGGTTTGGGCAGCGGTTTGGGGGGGGGGGAGGCTCAGAAGTGTGTCCATCGCATTACGACCAGCGCGGCCCAGTCCTACGACTGCTGATGCCGCTTCACCCTGCCTGCTGGCTGGCTAAGTTTAGCAGCGGTTGTGCGTGTCTGAATGCAGGTTGGGGTGACAGCCGTTGCATTTTTCTCCCCCTGGCTCTAACTCAGCCCTCACCTGGAGCCAAAGTGGAGTGACGTTCGTCTGTAGGTCGCCCCCGACACTCCCTAGAATACCCGACACCTCAGCTGACGCCCGGATTCGAGGAAATTTCACGGCAGGCCTATTTTTTTTTTCTCGAAAAAAGCTCCACGGTAACGGCCCCTGACTGATTGTGGGGGGATCAGGGAGGCATTCTCTTGCGGTCACGGCAACCGCTGTTGTAGCCGCGGCGACGCGCACTAATCCTCTCTAACAGGGCCGCTGAAAGCCGCATCACACTCACACTCGCACACCCATGCTACTCCCGTCACGCCTCGCCCTCATCCAGTCCCCGAGGCCGAGGCCGGACCAGGTTACACTGCAAAGTGTGTCTGCTTTGAAAACAGGAAGTTAAGCCCCACATCCGGCATAAGGCCACTCCACACACACACATACACATGCGCGCACACACACACACACACACACACACACACACATACACACACACACAAACACACACGCACCCTTGCTACTCCTGTCTCGCCTCGTGCCCCGTCGTGTCACAATGCATGGTGTCTGTCAGCAGCTGCTGGACCAGGGTGCATTGCAATGTGTCTGCTGTGGAAAACAGGATATTAAGCCCCGCATCCGGCTCCACCATCCATTTAGTCACACACACACACAAACACACACTCACACACACACACACCCACACACTTACAACCCTCACCCCCTCTACCCACCAACCATGGGTGTCTTCGCACACCACAAAGAGAATGCAGTGTTATTGCACATGTTGCCCCATTGATGCCAAACCTATCCCAAGTCCTTCAGTACACTGTCCTTTTGAAGTGGGGAGACTGTACACAATGGAAGGGACATTGCTGCCTAAGTTAAATACTTTCATGACTTCACCTAAAGCTGATAACATACTATGACAAGCACCACATTGGAGTGTCTGAAGACCATGAACCTAATAATCCACTGGGCAAAGCCAAGTCCTCTATGCCTCCTACACTCCTATCCCTATACCCAAAGACACCACCTGCCCTTAATCTAATACTTTTTGATTAAACAATTGATCTTCACGTGCCCAAAAAACTTTAAATGCTCCAAGAAGCCAAGTGAAAAAGTGTGTGTGTGTTGGGGGGGGATCAAGGATATCAAGGACAGACACATCTATGTTCAGGTTCCTTATCACACTTATACACCAAAATGATGTAGCATTGAATCGTGACCTCAAAGCACTGACCTTATTTTTTTCCATACTGTTGCATCTGTGCACAAAAGTGTTGTGGCATGTCTGTCTGTGTGTGTGTGTGTGTTTTTGTGTGTGTGTGTGTGTGTGTGTGTGTGTGTGTGCATGTATGCCTGCTTGTGTGCGTGTGCATGCCAATGTGTGCAGCCTGTGTGCCATGTATGGAATTTCAGACTAAGAGGTTAAGTTGACCTTTGACCCCTGTCCGTTCTGGGGAGATCTGGAGGCAAATGCTGAGGAAAGCTTTTGTTTCACGGGCTGGATGGCTTTTAAAGGAAACAATAAAGGTTAGAGCAGCTTAGTTTCTTTGCGCCTCACACTATAACACACACATACCTGCACACATACACATACATGGTCACATACACATACTTATCTCCCACTGGAACGAAATACTGTTTTCTGATTGGCTAATGGGGTGTACATTAAGTTCGTGGAACCGCACACCTTGGACGTAGTCCCAGTAGAAAAGTTAAATCGCCGTTCCATATCAATGCTCTTGAATGGTTACCATTGACAACCAACGTAACGTTTTGTTTTTTGAAAAAAGGTTCCAGGCACTACTTACTGTAACGGGAGCACTATGCTTCAAATCAAGAATTCATCCGGTTATTATGCATATTACATTTCCTAAAGATAAAGGAAATTCGAAATAATAATAATAAAAACATTTTTGGATGTTGTAAACGGGAGATAAGCGGGATAACGGCCTTCGAGCTGTGCAGTTCTACAAAGTTAATGGACTTCGCGGACCAACACCACTCCGCTGCGCGTCGTGGAGTTCTTTGCCCCGCAGCGTCCATTAACTTTGTAGAACTGCACAGCTCGTCGGCCGTTATCCCTTACATACACACACACACACGTACACACACAAGGTGGAATATATTTATAGAAAGCGTAAAGTCAGATTTGGTGAGAGAGAGAGACAGTCTTCATGTTAAATCATGGTCCTTTCCTCACCTGTTCCCTGGTCTCTGGTCTCTGGTGGGGCTCTTGATTGCTGTTAATCTCCTTCACTGTCCCACCAGGATCTTGAGGTGTTTGTTGAGATGCTAGTGACTAAAAATTACTGAATTGGATACGGGAAATGTAAATATTGCGACCATTTTAACTTTTTATTTGCATTAAAAAGACTTCTGGCTATTCAGACTTATAGGAAATAAATTACTAATATACTTTACATTGGAACATTGATAACACATAAATACACATGAGTAACTAGAGCACAATATTATCCAAAAGAAAATGGATGGTGTCTGTATGGCAAGGTAAGGTCATGGATCAACCTCATTTGATATAGTATCCTAAAATCTTTATAGCCAGGAATATTTTCAAACAGGCTTACACCTACAGGAGAAACCAGACACACGGCAACACACACTCTGGCACTAGAAAGATGTAGACACACACACACACACTCTGGAACTAGAAAGATAGAGACACACTGGTATGGATGGATTTTGTTTGATTACTGTTGCAGATTTTATACTGGGTTTCCAGTGGCTGAAACATTGCAGGAAGTGATCAAGAATAGAACAACACTTTTTGGGATGATTTTGTATTTTTGTGGCATAAAAATTGCTGAAATTGAAGAAAACTGTGACTCAATGCAAGTGTTGCAGGCAACCCTTGAATTTGCGTGAAGTTGCAAGTTGCTTTTTTACCAATCCCTGGAGGGACTGTCCTTTAACATGAGCCTGGAGGGTCACTGGTGAGGAGCACGGGGAGGGAAAGAGACTAGTCTAAAATGGAGGGAAAAAAATAGTCTAATATAGGAGCAGCATGAAATTTGGACAGTCCATAACAACTGTACCCCACTCTGGACACACCCCCCCAACCGCCATCCCCACCCAAAGCTTCATTACCCACCCCTACATCATGGTGACCCCTCCCCACACTGCCCTTCCCCAACAACTTCAGTCCAGCCTACCCCTCCAGACCCCCCCCCCCTCCAACCAGACTGAGGGCCTTGGCTGGTAATCCCTGACACCTGCTCCACACAAAGGAATGCCAAGTTAAATTTACTACAGCAAGGAGAGACCCTCTGGAAACAGCCTCTTCTAATTGAAGGGGAGTTTCTCTCTATATGTGACTCTCTAGCCATCTAGAGTTGTGGGTCCTCACAGCCATATATGTATCTCTCTCTCTCTCTCTATCTCTCTCTTTTTCTCTCTTTCTCTCTATGTATATATATATATATACATGGAGAGAGAGAGAGAGAGAGAGAGAGAGAGAGAGAGAGCATATGTGTATAATATATATACATCACATGGTGGAGGCCTGCCATGATTTCTCAGGAGGAACCCTTCTCCAGTGCTGCCAGTGGAGACATTCCTGAGTTCAACTTTGCCCTGTGCTTGTCCACCATCACACCTACATAAACATGTATATCGCATGGTGCATGGTGCATGTATATTTCGTACGATGCACAGGGGAGTTTATGCTGTGGTGCCTATATGGACTGCGTTGGCATTCCTCAGGAGTCGTGCCACCACAGCGTGCCAGCTAGACTATGCCCAGTGATGGTCCCATATGGGCATAAATGCCTTCCAAATGCTTTTCACAGATTAGGTGGTAAACGATGTGGAAAGAAAGAGGCCTTAGCCCCACTAGCGCCAAGAACGAAGCATCGGTCCCAATTACGTCATAAAATCACGGAAAATGTATAGAGTTTGTTTTTATGACTATATTTTGAAGATTCATATTTTGAAGTCAACTTTATGTCAACTTAATGTCTGAAAACATTTTTGTTTCCATGCTAATATGATTGGCAACAGCACAAACACACAAATGCATGTTGGATATAGACATTAATATGAAATATTATAGAGTGCCGGGCTGGCTGACATATTGAGTGCAAGCTCTGCCCATATCGAGTATCAAACACCCAAACCGAAAATACATTTTCACTCCACATCCTGCGTTGTCTCTGAGCTGACAGTGAACGTCCATGAAGAGGAAGTCTCCTGTTTCACTGTAGGACACATATGGCAGATGATAAGCATCACGCTGTGGATGCTGCTGGTGAATTAGTGGTGGAAGAGTTGTGTTATGTGAGGACACCACCTCAGTCACAACACATGCTGGAAACAAGGAAGAGAGTTGGTAGGTGGTGGTGGTGGTGGATATTGAGTTTAATGGCTTTACAAATGCTTTTGGAGTTTTATCCTTTTTTTCCCTTTCCTTGAGGACACTGGTTCAACACATGAAAAAAAATGTGTGTGTGTGTGTGTTGCATGTGTAGAAGGTGATCTGGTCTCCACATTAAAGTGGAATCTGTGTAGTTATGGCTGTACAAATACTGTTAGATGAGTTTTGCTTTAGATGCAAACCACGGTGGTTGCATGTGTGTGTGTCTGAGGTGGTAGTTGACAATGATCATCACAGGAGTTGCTAGTCCGTTAAGTAATGGATCTCCAGGTGCTTTCTGAACAGGCTCAAAACACTCAAAGACCTTTGCTTCCACACAGAGTCACTATTCCTCGCCTCTTAGCCCATTAGCCCCTAAGCTCAGCATTGCCTCGGCTTCCCACCGCAGGCTTCCGGAAACTTCTGTGAGTTAAGATGTCACTGGCAGTGGGCAGTGGTTGAGGGGGAGGCATATAGCTGTCGCAGAAGGCCAGGCCAGAGCCCGCCGTCCCCCTCTAATCCACTTAAAACCAATTACAAGGCTATTACTGCGATCGCCCTCTCGAATATGACAATGAAGGCGCGAGCTGGGTCATAGCACGAGAACAATGGCAGCCACGCAACCCCCCCTTCACACACACACACACACACGCACACACGCACACACGCACACACACACACACACACACACACACACACACACACACACGCACACACACACAAACACACGCACACACACACACACTCCGACTTGGCCTTTTCCTCATCAGTCGCGTGGTAGTTTGGCTGTGCAGGCGGCAATATCTGGAGGGGTTTCCGGGGGGGTGGGGTGGGGGCGTCGATGGACGTAATTAGTGTTGTTTTGGTGTGAGGGGTCGAAGGTGCTGACGGACAGGTTCTGAGTGTGGCGGTCGGAGGGACCAGTGGCTGTCTGGGGTGTATGGGGGTATGGGGGGGGGGGGGGGGGGGCATTGAGATTAAGAGCTTTTGAGGCCCACCAGGTTTTTTTAGGGCACTGAAGTCAGGCCAGGAGGGATTCGGGGTGTGAGGATGACCCCACACCACCCCCCACACCACCCCCCACCCTCTCACCCAACCCACTCACCCAACACTCTCCCCCAACCCTACGCTTTTTGGATGTCACACTCAGGCACTTTAATTACAGTTTTAGTGGGCCTGATATGGGAGAGGTCTGTGGCGTTTTAATAGACGGGGTCTGCGTGCTGTTTGTCCTCGCATGGCCACTATATTATAGTCATCATCACCATCATCATCTCTGGACTGGCGGGACCTGTTTTGTATTACTCAACACTTAAACAGCCAGCACACACACCGTTTTAGAAAGACTGTCATCACCCACACCGTATCAGACGGACAGTGAGAGCAACTCTGATGAGAATCTAGTATTTAGATGGGATGGTCGCCGTTATGACTCGGTTTTATGTTCTTGTATGCTAGGACAGCCCCATGTGATTGTGTGCCATGTTGTTTAAATCTGAGTGAAAAGCACGGTGCCTGAGGTTAGGAATGGATTTGGATTTAGTAGATAACAAACCTGATTATATTTGGGTTCTAAGCTTATTTATGGACCGCAGTCAATTAAAATCCCACTGGATTCCACTAGATATCAAACCTAGTGATTGCGCTCTGCAAGGGATTCTGTGTGTGTTTGTTTGTGTGTGTAGGTGCGCGCACCTGCGGGTGTGTGACTGTAGGTGTGTGTGTGTGTGTGTGTGTGTGTGTGTGTGTGTGTGTGTGTGTGTGTGTGTGTGTGTGTGTGTGTGTGTATGTGCATATTTGTGTTTGTTTGCAAATGTTTTCCTATGAGTGTGTATGAGACATGAGTTGTCATAGTATTAAACCTGCCATATAAAGTACTATTTACACTCAGCTGCCCCCCCCCCTCCCCCATAGTAATGTGCCCCCACCCCACCATCTCTGTTTCCTCTGGCTAACACTCTTCCTCCCTAAACGGCTAGCAGGGCTTCTTAATAAAGTGAAACTGGAGCTCAATGTCTGCCAGCAGCCGTCTTTATTAAGAGATCAGGAGACGGCTTTATGTCCATTCACTCAAACACACCTAAAGTCCTGTGTGTGTGTGTGTGTGTGTGTGCTGTGTGTGTGTGTGTTTGTGTGTGGGTGGGTGTGTGTTTGTGTGTGTCTGTGTGTGTGTGTGTGTGTGTGTGTGTGTGTGTGTGTGTGTGTGTGTGTGTGTGTGTGTGTGGGAGGGTTGGGCTTCCCTCTTACCCTGCACATTGGGGTGTCAATGCAAAAACTTTCTATTGCAAAATATAATGTGTGTCTGTGTGTGTGTCATGTCACATATGGTACAAACACATGCACACAACACAACATACTCACACACACACACACACACACACACACACACACACACACACACACACACACACACACACACACACAGCAGGTTTATTTAATTAGCCAGGATGTAAGCCTTAAGACGTTGCCCTGATTATTTATAATGTGTGGCTGTGGGCCTCGCAGCCAAAGGGACCCAGTGTGGAGGAAGCCCCCTTTCCCCCGCTTTCGTTTGTTACCCGTTTATTCTGAGCCATAACTCTTTGCAGCATTTATGTAGCGCTTCTAATTAGCCGCGACTCTGAGCTACATCTGTGCGGTAGGAAACAGTGTTGCACTGTGAAGCCCCTATGAGGTTTGTGGCATGCAGTCGTCGTGACAAAATGGCGGAGAGTGGCTAGCTGCCTGCAGGCAGACACGCTGAAGTCATCTGCTCTCATTCTGTCACAATCGGCCGCTCTAGAAGATGGTGCTCAGAAGCAGTTATTTTGGTCTATATTTTATGTTGACTGATGTACCCAAATTATAGCCAGATTATTTGCTGAGCTCATTTAATTGTAAAAACCATCCTACTTTGGCACATTTTGTTATGTGCAAATAGCACTAAAATAAAAACATTCAAATATACAGACACACAGGTAAGATTAACAGCATCATGGTTCAAGAGGGAGAAGGGGGGGATCAAAGTGCCTTTTTGAGGCTTCACATGACCATGACCACCAATTAAAAAAAGGTAAAAACACATATCATTATCTAACACAACCCAACATTCTGATATAAAATGCGATAAGTGAGGAGGTTAGGTGCTCCAATACTGATAAGAGTATGTGGAGCTGTCCTTAGTAGGCCAACATTGGTATGATAATCAAAATATCAAAAGGATGCAAAAAATGTGTGCAATTTGAGGTAATGATTTTGTAGGTTACAGTGTAGGTTGCCTATAATGACACCTGCTGAGCTCATTTAACTCATTTAACACTTTTGGTAACCACATAAAGACCATAAACCATGTTTCCACACGTTGCATACTGAATGGACGGATGCTATACTATATTATAAATAATATATAATAAATGTATTAGAAATATCGATAATAAAAATATATACTGGAGGTGACATGCTGCTGATAGGGCTTTGTGTTTGGAAGCAAATCCTGGAGAACATTGGGGGTGGTGCATCATGTGGAGCTCTCACAGCACATTTGTCCCAGCCCCACAGAGGAAGACATCATGCAACCACAACGGAAGGCATTTCATTTAATTCAGTCACCCAACAGCCCACTTCTCCACAGCTTTCCGCGGATGCTAGCATCTTGTTGGTGTGTGGCTAGTATCACGATACAAAAACCTGAATGCTATTTTGGCATCGAAGGTGACTGAGGTCGCTGTCAATCCCCCCAGGCATTCATTTGATGAGGCTGTATCGTTTTTTTTTGTCCATGAAATGAATGTTCTTCTGCTTCTTTTAGCAGAGGTTTTTAAAGGCAAATTAATCCAAGGCCCGTGTCATATGTTTATCTATTTATGCATGTCCTTCAGCGGACTGTCAACTACGGCCTGGCTCCAGGGTTGATACGCTCGGTGGTAAAAGTTTATGATTAGTTCCCTGGAACATTGAGACATACTCTCTGGGTGCTTGGATGTCTGGGGGTAACTTTATATTATCCTTTTTTTTGGCCGAGGGCTTAGCCTGCCAGCCATAGCCGTGCGTGTACGTTACAGTGCAGACACGACCAGTCCTATCTCATTACTGTGGCCAGCGTGTGTATGAGTGAGCAATTGTGTGTGTGTGTGTGCGTGTGTGAGTGTATGTGGTTTCCTATTGCCAGCATGTGTTTGAGAGAGTGAGTGTGTGAGTGTGCAATTTTTAGGACTGGTGGAAAAGGCAAGGGTGGCTGTGTGTCTGAGTGTGTCACTGAGTGTTTGTAGTCTGCATATGTGTGAGTGAGTGTGTTTGTTGGTTGTGTGTGTGTGTGTGTGTGTATGTGTGTTTGTGTGAACTGGGGTTTTTGCGGTGGAACGTTTGTGTTTGTTGGGTGGAAAATGCTCTGTGGTGCTCGACTGCGCACCTTTCGTCGTCGTGGTGACATTTACCACACTGGGCTCCGCCCACCCTCCCTCATCTGCGTCAGTCAAACCCGAGTCCCGCCCAACTCTCCCCATCTTTCCACAAGCAGCTTTTCACAACCTGTTTTTAAGAGCGATAGAGAGATGAAGAGGATTTTACGGGAGCTGTGCCCTTCAACAGATGGTCAGACGCAACATTGTGGAACAGGAGAGTGGGAGAGGTTGTTGGGGGTGGGTTGTTCAGAGAGGAGGGGGCAGTGATGAGTGAGGTAGGGGGTGTTGGTCATAGACATAGTATAGATACTATCTATACTATGTCTATAGTGTTGGTGGTGTATAGGGGTGGGGGTTGGTGGTCATGAGTTGGGGGTAGGGGTTTGATGGGGTGGGTTTGGATGGTGGGAGGGGGGGGGGGGTCGAATGTGACAAAATGCAAAGTGGAATTCGCCAGCCCCTCCATTCCAGAATTGGCCAGGGGGAGAGACCATGCGAGAGGTGTGCTGGCATGTCCTTGGCGGTCCACGCGCGCCTGGGTGACAGCTGCGAGGTTTATAGGTCGGCTTCGATGACAGTCAGGAGGCGACGGCCCCGCTCTTTTCAGACAGGAATTAGGTTTGTCATCAGATTCTAAAATCCGCCTGATTTATGGCGTTTCCACTCCACTTTCCCCTGACGGGACCCCCATCAACTAACACACACACACACACATGCCCCCCCCCACCCATCAACACATACACACACACAGATGCCCCCCCCCCCACAAAAAACTCTCATGACATTTAGAAGAGTTGTTTGTTTGTTTGTTTGTTTGCCTCTGTCAAGAAGTTTGTTTAGTCTCGCTTTGTCATTGGCTGTATAGTAGAACACGACAAGTACTTGAAAAGCAGCTAATGTCCCCTAATTAAATTTGAAGGCAAAAAATCCCTGGGAAAATGATTTGTAGACTAACAATATAACATGCTGTAAGGTACAAGCAGTGCAAAAGTAATTTTTTAGCTAAAATCCTAAGTCTTTCTATGACAATCATTTAACATATTGTTGATATTGTCATTTTGTCTTTTGTAAATCTAGTATTTTGTCAATATAGCATTGTCAACAGTGTTAATGATTCTTTATTAACATAATAATTATCTCTAAAGTATGGCGATATGTGTTTAATGAGTGGGAGAGACGCAGGCAAATGTCTATTAAATGTTTATGAATCATATATGTCATCGTACCCATTTTATGACCTCTCAGTGGACGAGAGTGGGAGATGGCTGGTGAGGAACAGCGGGTTAGAGAGAT
Organism: Sprattus sprattus; assembly: GCF_963457725.1. Lineage (NCBI taxonomy): Eukaryota > Metazoa > Chordata > Actinopteri > Clupeiformes > Clupeidae > Sprattus > Sprattus sprattus. Next base: position 26,587,943 of record NC_137924.1, read on the forward strand.
AGGAGGAGGGCCTCCCAAGGGAACGAGTTCACTGCAAGACTACACACACCCACACACACACACACACACACACACACACACACACACACACACACACACACACACACACACACACACACACACACACACACACACACACAGGTAGAGAGATAGGAGGAGGGCTTCACAAGGGAATGAGTTCACTGCAAGACTACACACACACACACACACACACACACACACAAAAAAAAACACACACACACACACACACACACACACAGGTAGAGAGATAGGAGGAGGGCTTCACAAGGGAACGAGTTCACTGCAAGACTACAGGGCAGGGTTTTCCAAACAGCGATGAATCTTAGAGGTTACGACTGTTCTCTATGTCTCCTCTGAAGTAGTACGTATCATACAGAGTATGTGTAATCAGTTCTGAAATATCATCTCATTTTGGGACTAATCAGGTGACATCACAGCTTTCTTTTGAACTTCATAGGAATACATGCTAATTGACTTAAAGACGAATAAAGTGTAACATCTGCACACACACGTGTCAAGATAGTAAGGAATTGAGTAAATAAATATATATTATGTTGCAGCACACGTTTTGTAGGCTATATATGTTACTCCACTCTTGCTGTTTTCTGATTTAATATTTTCAAACTCTTATTCATGATTTATTTATTTTTTATTTATCTGATAGAACTTCATTCCCCAATCTCTTCCAGTTTCTGCCCAAACTTGTGAGCTAGGTCTAGCCTGAATCTAGGCTACAATATGCCCTCCACCTTGGAAAAAAGAGGAAAATAAGATTCAATATAATTCAATTCAATTGTATTAATATTGCGCCAATTACAATCAAGGCAAGGCAAGGCAAGGCAAGGCACTTTTATTTATATAGCACATTTCATGCCAATGGCAACCCAAAGTGCTTTCAGAACCCGGCTCATAAGGGACCCATCTGTTTGGAGCCAGCTGGGTAGAGAGATAGAAGGAGAGGGCTAAGAGGAGGAGAGGAGAACATCTGAGAAATCAGATAAATTCATACCTGCAACTGGATTAACATACATGTGACATATATACATATTGTCATATTGTATACATATACAATATGATAGTGGATACAAATGTAGAGAGCCAGCATTGAAAGTATTGATTGTAGAACAGCTGAGTTAGTAAACAATATGTTCATAATGCCAATGCATGCCATTATAATGGGCATACAACATATTGAGGGTTGTAATGTGCTCAAACAGTTACTATTAACAGAATGAGCGGATGATTGTGATCATATTGGAAATGGTTGGTAAGGCTGGCAATCCGAATATGTGTGTGATTCGTGATTAGTAGATTGATGTGTAGTAGAACTTAAGATGCGATTGTTCGCCGAGAATGGGCAGTTGGAAGCAGGGGAGAGGAACACCTCGCAGTGGATAATCTAAAGAGACAGAGGAAGAGAGAAGACACAATGAATTCCAGAATGGAATTAGATATTATAATATATAGTATATCTGTTATATGTATATGTAAATGTAGTTATAATGGAGGAGCACACTGGTCACGGCCGTCAGCGTTGGAGGCAAAAATCCTACTCCAGGGAGAGAGAAGAGAGACAAGTTAATACTCAATTTTAAAACTAAGTGTTCCAGTAGCCAGACTTCCAGACAGATGCCAGAGAAAATAGGAAGGAGAAGTTGTACTGCAGGACACATGAGAGGTCCTTGGCAGCCGAGGCCTATGGCAGCATAATCAAGGGATGGTGCACACTGGTCCAACACCACCACAAGGATGTTCTGGAGCTGACCACACTAGCTATGACTGGCAGGCCAGACACAGAGAAGCTACAGCAGAGGCAGCCCTTTCCACCAGAGGCTCTGCAGTGAGTGCTGGACACCATTGCTAACTGTGTAAGATGAAAATAGGCTTAGACAAATGGAGTCAGTAACATATCTTCAAATAATTCATAATTTCATCTCCATGATTTAATCACACTACTGTGAGGGTTAAATAGCTTAATTGGAAAAAAGCTAAATTTGATGAAAATATAATGACAAGAACGTACTATTGCAATGACATTGATAACTGTATTGATAGTTGTAGTTCCCTGTACGTTCTGCCAGTGACCCCGGGGAGAAGTCCCTATGGAGAAACATTTGGCTCTCTACAACTATTTTGGAGCACATGTAAATCTACGAGCGCTTTCAAGTCCTACTTAAGGTACGCTGTTCTTGGGAAACGCTCCCAAATTGTAATATTCTACGACTTGTTTAGGCTTACGATGGGTTTGGGAAACCCAACCAAGGATATGTTGTGCTTTAAAGAAACAGATAAAAAGTATTTCCACATATAAAAACCCATTTCCTAAAACCCATATGTCTCGTACGGCAGACTGTTCTAAGTTTATAGTATATTTTAAGCTACAGCCATACAGTGTGTATTCTAACCTGCTTTCACTCTACAACTCGTGTGTGTGTGCCAGCTCAGCTAACATGTTGCCACGCCTGAACCCTAGTCCCCTGATGCCCGCTGCTTCCAGGTGAGACTGGCAGGGGCAGAGCCGTTCGACACCTGGCTGCTCCGGTCCGCTCTGCTATGTCGAAAGATAAATATTTGTCAGCGCAGTGGTGCTGGAGGGTAATTTATGTGTCCTGTCAGAGTTTCCCCATGTTGCTCGCCTTCAGGAGGGAGTCAGTGACCTAAGGAGACCTGGAGGGGCCCGAGTCCGACGTTTACAAGGCAGAGAGGTTTCAAGACCCCTGCCCCCCCACCCCGCCCCCCCCAAAACCACAGTACAGGCTGACCACATGCCAACACAGACACAGATCAACAGAGCATGGTTGGAAAAGACAACCTGATTTGGTTCTGGATGATATTCTTATGTGTTACTCTGATTGGGTAAAACATTATCCCCTTAACTGATAAGTCTATTGAGTAACACTGGAAGGTTTGCCTTGGTTCTATTGCCTCTGTCTTTTCCCCAGGGAGGTTTACACCTTGTGTTCTGTTTCAAGTACCCTGAGACAATGTTCAAAATGTTGGCATTATAGTATAAATATTATTTTTTTATATCAGAAATGAGTCCTCGACTGATCCTAATGCCCACCTGAGGATCCTTAATCCAAATGGGCCAGCACTTTCACATGTCCTTAATGTCAAGGGCCACGGAAACAGATAGCGTGGCAACTCAATATCATCCCATCTGGGGTGACACCTGACGTGCAGCTGATGAAGAGATTACTCGGCCAAACGACGCACGGCTGACAATTAATGCTAAGTGTGGCTTTAATGGGGACGTGGTTGCCGTGCCAATGGGACCAGTGGAGGAGAGCTATGCACGGAGGATCTTTTACAAGAGATCCAGTCTTACAAACAGACCTCCACAAGGCTCATGGCCCCCAGCCCAGTGGACGGAAGCCAAGTGCAAATATGACATGTGGAGCCAAAATAGCAATTACAGTAACGATTATGGTTATGATGATGCTTAGGTGATTCCAATAACAACAAAATCAGCAACAACAAAAGCAAATAAATTATTGAGTATTATTTATTATTTAGGTAGGCTAATTAATCTTTGTAACAACAACGGTAATAATATTACTGATAATAATAATTGTATTGAATTGTCCTATGTGATTGGATAGGATGTGATATGACAAGGTGACATAATGACAAACATGTTCATTTTTTGTGAACTCTGGCGCTCGAAGCAGCACCGTGCACCTGCTTGGAGAAAAAGAAGCCGGTTACATCATGCACCGTAACCCAGCGTGAGGAGAGAAGATTTAGGAGCCTGGGATACCTGCTCTCACCCAGATACCTTTGTTTCAGCACCGTCTGTCTGTTCTCAGTGCTTTTATTACGGCTCTCTCTCGTCCTCCCAGTCCTCTCCCTGTGATGTGTGTTTTCTCTGAACATTTTAGAGAGGAGCCCGCGGGGTTCTGTGTCATAGGTGTGTCAGAGTTGGAAGCAGAGGAGGACCGAGGCGGCCTCTGGCCGTAAAACTTGCGCTGCTCAGCAGCTAGGCTTTATGGCGCTCGCTGCCTCGCCTTGCCTCGCCTCTCCTCGCTGTATTTCAAAAACCGAAATCAAGCCGCGCAACATTTCCTCACATCCTAAAAGAATGACACCCAGTAAAGTGACATGTCTCCCCCTCCTTAGCATATGGATTTATTCTCCCAGCCTTGGTCAGGTGTGTTGGGGAGAAACACACGCATGCCTCCACTCACTTGGGCCCACAACCACCTGTGTGCATACACACACACACACACACACACACACACACACACACACACACACGCACGCACGCACACACACAATGCCACCTGCACACATACTCAAAGCAAATATTTTAAAATTGTTACCCACAAGGACATAGGCACACAGGCAGGCACGCACACACACACACACACACACACACACACACACACACACACACACACACACACGCACACACACACACACACACACACACACACACACACACACACACACACACACACACACACACACACACACACATAGTATATGTAGAAGTCACATGCTGCACATGCAGACCGCCTACATCTTTACACACACACACACACACACTCTCAGAGACACCCAATCCAGCGGTCCATCCCTAACTGGCATGGCTGGCCTGCGTGCATTGTGGCACTCCTGCCCCCCCACCCTTGACAATATACACCTGACACCCACAGCCCTCTCAGTCGCTGGGCGCCTCCGCAGTGTCGTTAACCGAGAGTATTTCACAAGCCGTAAATTCAGAGCAGATATATAAATCACACAGGGAGAGTGCGGCCAGCCTCAAACCTACAGATAGGGGGTGGGGTAAGTGGATCTGTGGAGGGTCACCCCCCCGCCCCCCACTGAACCTCCCTGCCCCTCAGGGGGCCACCACCACCCCTGTCTCAGAACAGGGTTTGAGTTTGGCTGGAGAAGGGGTAATAACCATCCCAACCCCACTCCTGTCCATCCAGCACCCTCACACACTTACTACCGCAGATGCGCACCGGGGGCGGGGTGGGAGGGGGGGTGTTTGTGAAAGGGAGTGATATAAAAAAGTGGGACTCCCAGCAGTCGAGATAGCTGGTTCCGTTTAGAAAAAGGCTGTACCCATTACACCCAGCCCAGCCCAGCCCAGCCCAGGCAGTAAATGTGACTCTGGGACTGGTGCCGAGCCTGGACTGGTGGATCTGTGTGGGATCGGCGCTGATCCGGTTTCGGTTCCTATGAGTCATCGCCTATTTGGAGTCACTGTCCTGGACTGGTTCTGTCTGTCCAGCCTGATGGCTGCTTGAAGTGGGTCTCGAGTGAGAGGAAGCTGTGGTAGATGGGGGTGGGGTGGGGTGGGGTGGCGGATGGGGTGGGGTGGCGGGTGGGAATGGTCCTTGTTGTCGCGATGATGAACACACGTCGTCACTTATCAGGGAGAATCCGATCTCTCACTGGCATGTTTTCACAGCTGTGGCCTGTGTTTTTCACACAAACCACAGGTTTCTTCAGCTCCACAAATCAAATCAATCATTATTCACACACTTCCCTTGTTTACGGATGCTTGTTTCCCCATAGACTTCATATATTTACAAATGATTAGTATATATGTCTTCACAATTTATGTATATATAAAACATCTGTATGCTCAACAATGCCACAACAATTTTGCCTTACAAAATTGCAATACACCAACAAAGTAATGGCAATGTTGCAGTATTCAAATTGTAGTCCTTGTTCTTATACTTTTAATAATTGTTCATGTATTCTACATATATCTCTGCTGAAATAATATACATTTTTTAATTGTAGTGATTTTTAAAGCAAAGCTGTGATAAATTAAGATAATCAAAAAGCATAATATTCTCCCATGGCTTAATAGATTGGCCTCTATGACTAAGAGGCAAGGCACTCTGTTCTGGCACCGGTTCTGTGAAGCAATTTTTTTTTGTGTAATAATAGTGTAATGACATACAGACAGACAAGTCAAAACACATACACACACACAAAACAATCAAACACACACATACACAGAAACAAAGTCCTGCTAAGTAACTGTAAGAGATTTTGTTCTGCCACTGTTCTGCCCCCACCCCCACCCCGTCCCGGACTTAGTTGAGTGAACCAGGTGCTAGGAGGGATGTCGAAATGTTGTCCCCCAAAAGTTCAGAACTGCAACAAGACAACAAGTCAAACTTCGAACCCAACAGTCAAGCCCACCACCCTACACCGCCTGTCTCTGGGCCGAACAACCCTCCCTCCCTCCCTCCCTCCCTCCCGACACACACACACACACACACACACACACACACACACACACACACACACACACACACACACACACACACACACACACACACACACACACATGCCATGGACCCCTGCTTCTCTGATCCATCATGGGCTGACAGTGTGTGTGTCCGTGGCTGAATTTCTGAGCTGGAAATAGCTGTGCAAGCCACTCTTTTTTTGGCCCCCCATGCTGCCCTGCTATCCCTGACACGCAGGGAGCAGGACAGCACCGCTATGAGACACACACACACACACACACACACACACACACACACACACACAGGGACCTACAGAAATGTACAAATACACAAATATACAAACAAACAATACATGAACAAACACACATAAATAATTGTATACATATTGTCATTGACTGTCTGAATGTCTTTTATAATTTTCTGTACACTCACATACGCTGTTCTGTCTGAGACTGAAGAGCAGCCCTATCCAAGGCTGTGCCAGGCTTATTTTAGGCCCTCTCTCTCCTTCCACCTCAATCCCATCTCTATCTCTCACTCTTTTAGTATCTCTCCATCCATCACTCCCTCCACTCATCTTTCTCTCTGGCTCTCTATCAACCCCCCCTCCCCTCTTACACCCCCCTCCCTCCTCCACACACACTATTTTTCCACACTTCAACCTCACTGCTCATCTTTCTCTTTCATCCTCTCTCTCCTTCTCTTTCTCTCTCTCTCTCTCTCTTTCCACCACAATCTCCTCACCCCTCCATCACCCCCCACCCCCCACCCTGCCAGCAAGCTCATTAATCACCGGCCTGTTGGAGGTGAAAAAAACAAACAATACGCGGGGGGCACTTTTCGAGTGGTGGCAACAACTTTGCAACTTTTTAAAATGATTCCGCCCGCGGCAGGGGGCTTTACCGCGGGGCGCCCCATGAATCAGCCAGCCGATAAACATTTGCACTCAGCGGGCTCCGTCGGTAACCCGGTCCGCAAGCCCTCCCACCCCACCCCAGACCAACCAACCAACCAACCACCCGCTGCCCATGTCCTCTGTCTGCCTGCCCAGAGCCGAGGCAGGAGCTGGGCACAGAGATATCCACACCAACAATTAGTAGTTAATAAATCAGGCCCTCGTTTTCACACCCGCGCACCGTCCTCTCGTCTCCTCAGTGGGGGGCTTTCCGAGCAGCGGATCGACGTCTTGCCGAGACGAGCTTTACTTTTAATTAACGCAACAATGCAGCACAGCGGGCTGGCCGGCAGAAATCATGGGCCCTGATGACAGTTGTTTTACTGCACCCTCTTTTAGCAGGTGTGTGTGTGTGTGTGTGTTTCTGTGTCTGTGTGTGTCTCTGTATATATGTGTGTGGGTGTTTGTGTGTGTTGGAGAGCAGTTTCTAAATTTAAACTTAATTTGCCGCTTTATACAACTTGGCTGGCCTGGAGAGAATACAACAAAATTAATATTCACAAAGTTCTGTTACTACAGCAATCCAACACAAGTAGGCCTATAATACCCTCAATGACCACTCACACACAGTCACATCCTCAGTATCTTCCATCGCTTAAGTGTGTCATCATATTGTTAACTCCTTGTGGTTGCTGGCTGTTAGATAGTAGCCTCTGCGATCGGCGTATGTAGAGGCACACACTATTGTCCACCCGTCTCTGTATATTTCTAGGTGGCCCTCTGAGTGCCTGTGTGAAATTTTCTAGGGCGGTACTGGGAAACCGTTTAGCGTATTCATTTCCATGGTGATAGTTTCAGTGGTTGCATGTCTCTGCAGAGTGTTGAGGGTCATCGTGTCAATGTGTTTTTGCAGGGGGTGATGATACGTATAAACGCATGTACTCACATTCTGTTTGTGACCGTCCTAGGCTTGGTTTCTGTGACGGACATTTGGAGGGGCTTTTTTTGTGTTTGTGGCCTGGTCATGCGAGTGTGTGTGTGTGTGTGTGTGTGTGTGTGTGTGTGTTTGTGTGTGTGTGTGTGTGTGTGTGTGTGTGTGTGTGTGTGTGTGTGTGTGTGGGTGTGGGTGTGAGTGTGTGTGTGTGTGTGTGTGTGTGTGTGTGTGTGTGTGTGTGTGTGTGTGTGTGTGTGTGTGTGTGTGTGTGTGTGTGTGTGTGTGTGTGTGTGAGGTGTTTGATAGATTTGGCCACCTGGGCTGGCTGTCAAAAGAATGTGACTTTGTCCCTAACCGTGTGTGTGTATGTGTGTGTGAGTGTGTGTGTGTGTGTTTGTGTGTGTGTGTGTGTTTGTGTGTGGGTGTGTGTGTGTGTGTGGGAGTGTGTGTATGTGAGTGTCTATGTGCGTGCATATTTGTGTACGTGAAGTGTGCATGTGCGTGTGACTATGTTGGAGAGCATGCATGTGTGTATGCTTAGAGACGCGACCCTATCTCTGTCACATCACTCTAATGACTGTTGCCATGGCTGTTGTTTACTTCACTAGGAATGATGAGTGGTATTATCAAAATTTAACTTTACTGCTTGGTTGAATGCCATTAAATAATAGTAGTTAAACAGAAACAGAAAAGACTGACCATATGATGTCATCGCTGTCCAGTACATATGAATCTTAATAAGGGCAGGGATAAACTATTTAATCGTATTCGTCTACATAGGGCCTATGACAATTGAAATTGTTCCAAGGCAGTTTACAGAGCCAGAGGCTTTAACCCCCCTAGAGCAAGCACCTAGGTCACATACTGACCAGTGGGACATTCATGGGAACACTTTGTTTCTGGATAGAATGATGAAACTAAAACACCCTGTTGTCCTCACTTGGTATGTCCTGGATGGGCAAGTGGAACATTCCGACAGGCCCCATGTCATGGCGTTTGGCTCTGGGCGATTTTAATCACCTTAGCGATACTTCAGGATATAGCATTACAAACAAAGGGGCCTTCACATTAGCTGATGAAGTGTAGCCCTCGAAATAAAGTAAAGTAAAGTCAAATCGACCCCAAGGCTTACTGATATGGAGCAGCGCCTCAGTGTTGCAACACTGTCTATCAGCCATGCAAACTATATTACTGCACGCTAATGTAATATAATATCCCTAGATCAAATTAGATGCTCTTCTCCGGTGCACCCATCCAGTCTCTTTCTCTCTCTCTCTCTCTCTCACTCCCTTTCGCTCACTCTCTCAAATTAGGTTCTCTCTCTCTCTATGTCTTTCCCCCTCTGTCTCTATCTCTCTCTCTATCTGTCCTGCTGCCATATATCTCATAGTTTACACTTCTCGTGTGTCACCAGGTTGTTACATTTAACTTCGGACGACTCAGGTCTGATGACACCATCGTTAATTAATGCACTGTGTGGCTTGAAAACATTTGGGCATCACCAAATGTGTCCATCAGCGTCAGGGACTGCCCTCGCCTTTGACTGGCGAGAGGTCTGATTCACAGACGAAAAGGCAATCAAGACAGCCCAGCGACTCAATTTACCGCAAAACGAAACGGGGCTTGCTATCATTGAAATACCCCGGGGCGAACTCAACACGCAAATCCAGTGCCAAGCCTGCACCCCCCTCCCTGTCACTTGCCTCCCCCCAACCTCCCCCGCAGCATCAATCACTCTCAGTTGCAGGAATCATTCAATCAAGTCGTAGGATTTTTCCATGAAAGAAACGCGATGAGACCTCTCCTCTCCTCTCCTCTTCAGTCCTCTCCTCTCCTCTAATCTCCTCTCTTCCCAGAAACCGTACTCCAGGCAGGCAGTGCCCGTGATTCCCCCATGCACCCACTCTGCTCTCGGGGCTGATGGCACTGATACCCAGGAATGCTCGGCCTCCTCTGACCCCTTAGGGGGGTGACATGGTGTGGAGGTCAGTCAGGGGGCAGCGCTGAGGGCCCAGAGGTCAGTGTGGTGAGTGTGTGGTTGTGGTTTACGCCAGGAGTGTGAGTGTGTGTGTGTGTGAACGTGTGTGTGTTGGTGTCAGTTTGTGTGAATGTGTCTGTGTGTGTGGAGGGCTATTTGAAAGTTAGTGTGTGTGTGTGTGTGGAGGGAGGGACGCAGTGTGTGCTGAGTGTGAGTTATGAGCATCGTGGTCGCTGTGGTGAAAATGGTTGATGGCTGGTTGGACAGGAGTCCGTGTGACATAGCAAGGTGACATGGCCTTGTCCATGTGGTCTATCTAAAACACTGAAAACACTAGAGTGAGTACAGCAGACTGACCCTATGGGTCTGATACAGTGGACATGATTTACTAAACTTACTGACTAAATCAATGCTGGTACACTGGATATACATCTTGGTCTCTTGGCAATGGCACAAAAAGAGTAAAGAGCCACAGAGGTCAGATTTCTCTTGTACTTACGAATGTTATGTTGCCTGGTGACAGGTGTTATTGGACTGTAGCCAAGATAAAACTGTCATGGTATGAAACCTCCCAGAAGAAAATGAAAGAGAGAAAGAAAGAAAGAAAGAGAGAGAGAAAGGAAAAAAGGTCAGCTGTGCGCACCAGTTGCGTCTGCTTCTGAAACATCTTTGTCCCTGGCCTCTGTGCCCTTCAAACCACACACACACACACACTCACACACACACACACACACACACACACACACACACACACACACAGTCTAAAATCCCATGACCTCACGTCCCTTTACACCCAGGCCTAATTTTTTCTTTCCCTGAATCTCCACAGGCTTTCTGCGGACCCTTGCTCACAGCGGTGGGGGGCTTTTCACATTAAAGAACCAAAGGGGGGGCTGCCGGAGACTGTGTGTGTGTGTGTTTGTGTGTTTGTGTGTTTGTGTGTTTGTGTGTGTGTGTGTGTGTGTGTGTGGTGGTGGTGGGGGGGGGGAGGGTTGAGGGTGTGTGTGTGTAAGGCTAAAATCAGAGGCGGCAGTCGTCCCTGGCATGTGTACGGGCAGGGCGGCATGTGTGTATGGTACGTGTTCCAGATATCGTCACATCACATGAAGATTCCACCCCGGCAACACATCAATCTCTCTCTGGCATGATCTGTGTTGTGTCCTGCCACCTTGAGGAGGAGACGGGCCGCAGTGGCACAGAGGGGGGGCCAGGGGGCTAGTGTGTGTGTGTGTTTGTGTGTGTGTGTGTTTGTGTGTGTGTGTGTGTGTGTGTGTGTGTCTGCACGTGTGTGTGTGTGTGTTTGTGTGTGTTTGTGTGTGTGTGTGTGTGTTTACACGTGTGTGTGTTTGTGTGTGTGTGCACGTGTGTGTGTGTGTGTTTGTGTATGTGTGTGTTTGTGTGTGTGCACCTGTGTGTGTGTGTGTGTGTGTGTGTATGCGCCTACGTGTGTGTGTGTGTGTGTGTGTGTGTGTGTGTGTGCGCGCGCGCGTGTGTGAGCGTGTCTGAGAGCACGCGCGTGTGTGTGTATGTGCGTGTGTTTGTTATGGTGGTGGAGTTATTTGGTCTAACTTATATTAGCTCACTCACCAGGTCACCGAGTTGATGGTTTGACAAATCAAGACAACATGACCTTAATCATTCAAAGCCTTATTTTGTTCCCCCTCATCTGTTTTTTTCAGTCGCATTTTGGTTATTAGTAAGCGATGTGAAATGTGAACATTGGATCTGTGAGTTTGTTTTCGTTACCTCCCTGTGGTCACTACTTAAAGCCTGAACCTCAAGTTGCGCTCAGCCCCCAAAAAAGAGGTTCTGTTTGTCGAGGACGCTCCGTCAGCGATATTTCCCCAGAATTCACCACTGAAAAGAGCTTGGCATGGCCGGGCCTCGGGTTCCAGCGCTCCAAATATTTATACATTATTTACATAAATGAAGAGAAGCCTGTGCCCCCACTGGGCTGCTGGACTGAGTCGGCGCTGACCTCAAGCGCTCGGGGAGGTAGCGGAGGTGCGAATCTGCTTCTCGTTAGGAGGGACAACGCTCTGACAGAAAATGTCCGCTAATCCTGGGGTGCAAGAAATCCCCCCCCCCTCCCCTTCCAACCCATCAACCCTGCAACTACCACCCCCAATCAGCACCACCCACCACCTATCCACCTCCCCCCAGTGTTTTTTGGGCTCCCTGGCCAACACGTCCTTCCAAACCGTTTTACCACCCAAAAGAATTCCAAATCCAAATAAATGCGGCCACGGGACGAATGGAGAGAGGGATGAAAAACTCACAAAGTGCCACAGGGGTTGTGTGATTCCCTCCACTCTCTCTCTCTCTGACACACACACACACACTCTCTCTCTCTTTCACACATACACACACTGTCTCTCACACATACCCCAATCCCTCAACACCCAAACTGTCAAAGATACATTTGGTGATATCGGCCGCCAGAGATTCTATCTTTCTGAAAACGAAATGGGCGGAATTGCCCGTGTTTGGTTTGGCGTGGGCTCTGCTGTTTACAAAGAGCGGGGAGAGAGTGCTCCGTTCACACTTTAGGTGATAACTACACAGGGCCCTTGTGAAGGCCGAGGCTTGGCCCGCCAAGCGCCGCTTACTTTGGAGGCTAAAATTGAGCGCGACTTTGTGTGCAAAGTTGTCAGGATTTGTAACTTGTTTACGGAGCATAACCCCTTTTTGTATGCCTGTGGTACGACTTGGTGTGTGTGTGTGTGTGAGAGAGAGTTTGTGTGGGTATGAGTGTGTTTGTGTGTGTGCAGGCTTTTAGAAACGGTGTGTCTGTCTATGGTTGTGTGAGTGTGTGTGTTGTGTGTGTGTGTGTGTGTGTGTGTGTGCACAGCATTTCAAATGTACTTCTTTACTGTTGTGCATTCAAACACACATATACATGTAAACTTAGCACATAGCACACATACACATATAGCACATACAGTACTTAGCATAGATATATAGCACAATACTTGACAACGCATGATGAAACCTTGAATGAAATCTGGTCAATTCTTACTGCATGTACACTGATATGAGTAGGCCTCAGAGCCTGCCTGATGTGCTGAGATCAAGCCCAAACAAGCAGGCATGTTTCACCCAACCACAATGCACTTATGTAAACATACACCCTCCTCCCAAGGGGGTCCCTTAGCTCCAAACCCAGACCTGATGCCCCACTGACCCCTCAGCCTTGACCCCCCCCACCCCACCCCAGGGCTGGCGTTTAGGGCTGGCATGGGTGGGTGGCGGGGCCTCCCTCGCTGGGATGGTGGTGGTGGTAGTAACGCTGGTGGTGCTGAAAGGCGATGGCTGTTTTTAGAGAAAGTCTCTGATAAGGACTGACAGGTCAATAAAAAACAGAAATATTATCGGCTCTGTCGCTGACCATCGCCTTCAGCAGCTGCCAAAACATCCCCCCTCTGGTCGCCACGCAGGCCGAGCGGATTGGTCCCGGTCCAGCCGCACTGCTGTCTTTCCGGAAAGGTGTTAATTTTATGGCATTGGAAGGACTTAGACCTGCCGATCTGTTAAACGCTTTTTTCGGCGCCAATTCTTCCCCACAAATGGTGTCACAGGGCCAATCCCTATTCGTTTTTTTTTTGCCCGGCGCGACACTCTTCCAGACAAGTTCAGGCCTCAGTCACGGCTGACTTGGCAATGTTACTCTACACAGCATAAAGCCGGCGTGCCAGGATCCCCCCTGTACACCTCACCACCAAATCATAGACTTGCTGTACTCATACAGAGGGGTTGGTCAGCCATATTATAATAATAATAAATCATTTAATTTATAGCGCACTCTTCATTCAGCTGAATCTCAGAGAGACACAGTAAATAGTAAGAAACTTTAATAAAATACATTTAAAAAGTAAGAAACGCCTTCCTGAATAGAAATGTTTTTAGGCCAGTCTTCAAAGAGTCCAGTGTCTGTGTTGCCCTTAGGTGGTCATGGAGGCTGGTCCACAGGCGCGGTCGCCCATGGTGTGGAGCTTGGTGTTGGGAATATTAGCCGCAACTCCATTCATCTTTGTTTTCTCGTAATACAACTGATATCAACATGAACACACACTTTATACTTTTAACACACGTTTGTTGCTGATGTTAAGCGATTTTGATTTTTCTGTTGACTGTGTGTCAGACATGCATGTACGTTATATCATTTCTTAACTAGAGAGGACATAGTGTCATTTTCTGACTGATGGTCACATAAGCTCGCATAGCAGGAACATGGTGGCCTCTGACACGGCAACAGGTGTCCACTTCAAAAGTACGATAAAAGGACGCCTAAATATGAGAGTGACACTATTTTAAATTTAAAACTCTCACATGTTTAATTTCACAGTTGGGGCAATGCATATTAGTGTGCCCCTTTTTGTACGTCGAATGAAGTATATTTCATATACATTGGCGCACACACATATTCACACACACACAAAAAACACGCGTGTTAATGTCACACAGAAGTCACACCGAACAGAGGGATGATTTGCAGTTTTCCAAGGCCATCTGCTTGATGTTCTATTTCAGAGTCGACTCGAAAGACCCCTCTGCTCACATTAATCAGCCGGGTGCTGTGAAGCGTTGCGCCCCAGCGTATTCTGTCAATCCCAACACCGCTGGCCTGTGCCGCCCACACGATTTACTGGGCAGGGGGAAAAAAAAACACCTCGGGGGGCTATATTTGTAGCGCAACCTTTCCTCTTCCCCGCCAGCTGACGTCAGTTAATTATTTGTCCCCCGAATCTAATACATTTTCCCTGTGCCAAGTAATTTCGCTGGGCTCACAACGAAGCAGGGGGAGAGGCGAACTCGTCCTCCACCCCTCGTGACCCAAGACCCCCCCGCCCACTCCCATAACCCCCCCCCACCACCAACCCCATCGAAGCGGGCGGTCACCGCGGAAAATCAGCCACCCCATCCATCTGCGCCTGTTATCCTAGCAACCAAAGTTATGTTGCTAAGGTAAAGGTCTCCCCATATGAACTTGTCAGTCAAAGTGTGGCCGACTTAAGCCTCTCTCTCTCTCTCTCTCTCCCTCCTTCTCTTTCTCTCTCTCTCTTACTCTTTCCCTCTCTCTCTCTCTCTCCCTCTCCTCTACCACTCTCTTCATTTATTTCTTTTCTATCAGTGGTGTGATATTGCCGCTGTGAAAAGTGAGCGGTCTTTATCTGTTTACAACCGTTCCCCTCTAAATATAGCAGGATGAATTAAAACACATGCCCTATCACCCCCACAAAACACCACAGTTATGCAGGACTCCGATAACCCCCCCCCCCCCCCAAACACACACACACACATGCTGAGATGGCAGAAGGCAAGGAGTGCACAGCAGATCCACACTCAGCTGAAAACAAGCACACTAAGGCATACACTAGTCACGAACACTGAATCCTAACCCCTAAATCATGTTTCCATGTTCCAGGTCCGCCATGGTGAGTTCCAACTCCAACCCCTGCGAAGGAAACGATCATTAGCGAAGCGGGGCAAGGGACCAGAGTGGTGCACGCATAGCACGTCATGGTGCATAATGGCATCTGCTCGCAAACATGAGAAACCGA
>NC_137924.1:26608552-26623552 GCF_963457725.1 Sprattus sprattus
GGTCCCTCAAAAGTAGTGCGCTGACCAGCTGGTCCTGCTCCTTTTGACCCACAATGCCCTGCGCCTCTCAAGGCATGCTTGTAAACATGCGTGAGCCTCTGCATGGCCATGGCCATTACATGTGAGCGCTCCTCAAAGGCCACCTCTCTCTCTCTGTCTCTCTCTCTCTCTCTCCCTCTCTCTCTCTCTCTCTCTCTCTCTCTCTCTCTCTCTCATCCCTCTCTCTCAGTGTGTGTTTAAATGGCCCTTACAAGGACACACCTCTCTCTCTCTCCCTCTCTCTCTCTGTCTCTGACTCTCTCTCTCTCTCTCTCATCCCTCTCTCTCAGTGTGTGTTAAAATGGCCCTTACATGTGAGCGCACCTCAAAGGCCACCTCTCTCTCTCTGTATCTCTCTCTCTCTCTCTCTTTCTGTCTGTCTCTCTCTCTCTCATCCCTCTCTCTCAGTGAGTGTTTAAATGGCGCTTGCATGTGAGCGCACCTCAAAGGCCACACCAAGCACAAGTGGCAGAGTTTCGGCTCGGTCACTCGGTTCAGTTGCCGCCCGCCACGGCAAACACAGAAACACTCGAGACTCGAAACTACCCCCTAGTGGCCCCCGGTGTTACCACGCCTGACAGAGAAACCTGACTGCCCAGTCACGTCTCTCAGCTCTGCCAAAGCCAAGGCTGAGCACCCACTCAAAGCTGGTTTAAGTTTCAGGAGAAGACCAGAAAAAGAGGCGAAAAACTTCACAGGCCCTGTGTGTTGAAATAGTTTTCATTAAATATGTGATGTATATATGTATATATATATATATATGGAGGTGCTGTCTGTTACAGTGTTAAAAGTGCCATTACTCTGGTTTAAAAGACCTGCAGTGTGGCTAATGGCTAATTGAGTGTTTTACTGGGTCTTTTTGTCGGAACTCTGCTCTCTCTGGTCTTCATGCTCGTTTCTGTGGAGAGAGACGACAGAGGTTGGCTCCATATTCAGCCTTGCACTCTCAAATCTCTGCTCTCTCTCTGCTCTGTCTTTCTCGCGCTGTCTTTTAAAATCCGCCTTTTCTGCTTTTCTCATTTTTGCAGAGGAAATTAATTTTCTCTCTCTGGCTCCGACACAATATAGACCCACACACAGTCATGGCTCGCGCATATACACTTAAGCACAAATGCAAGGCCATCTGTGAAACAAATGATCGTTTTCGAGCAGAAGAAAAAAAAACTTGAATAATAACAAAAACTTCTGACGTGATGGTGAGATTTAATAAAGGGGTATGGTGTGCTTTGATGTCTTTCATTTCCATGTTTATCTGAAACCCTTTCTCTCTCTCTCTCTGTCATCTCTCTCTCTCTCTCTCATACACACACACACACACACACAGAGACACACACATACACACGTACATACATAGACACAACCACATACAACACACACACACACACACACACACACACACACACACACACACACACACACACACACACACACACACAGCATCTCCTTCGTCCTCCCCCTCTCTCACTCAGACCACATGGTCAAAACAGGTGTCATCACTGGACCATAGTGAGACCACCTTTCTTTCTCTCTCTCTCTCCTTTTCCGTCTCTCTCATCCCCTCTCTCTGCATAGCTACATGTTTGCTTTTATGGCTTCACTTAGCATCCTGCCCCGCCCCTGTCACTCACTTTTACTGCGGCGCGGTATGCTAACGTTAGGGAATCGCCGCTGACCTGCAGCAGGTGGAGGTTAGCGGCCTACAGCAGAGGGGTGTCTTAGGGTCAGCAATGCTAATTGGTGAGGTGGACAGAGTCTTTTCTGGGACGGCGTTTACCTCCAGTGCGACAGGTGGATGATGTCGTGCTTGGCCCACACGCACTGTCTGTGTGTTTATGAGGATGAGCTCCCTTCTGATCTGATCTGGTAACCTCACAGGGTTAAGGAGATCCCTTAAGAGGATGTTTTAGGGGCGAGGGGATGATCCACACACCTCCTTGCACAATTATACACACTCATACATGCAGATACGCGCACTCACAAACACACAAGCACACACCAGGACACACACACACACAGTCTCTTGTGGGTGTGTGGCACGTGGCGTGTTGTGGTTGATAAGACGTGCTTCTGTGTTAGTAGTTGCTAGGACGTGCTTGACTGTTATTCCTAAACACTGTGGTGATGTGCATCGAGACGTCCTCCTCCTCCTCCTCATCGCTCATCCGCTCTGATACAACGCGCCACACAGCAAAGATGAGGACACTCGCCTTGGCTGCTTCAGATGGGGAAAATAACACACACACACACACACACACACACACACACACACACACACACACACACACACACACGCATGCACACACGGTCGTCAACATGATGGATGCCCTGTTTCCTTGACGTTGGACAGTGCGCTATATGTCTTTTTCTCTTCTCTCTCTTTCTAATTCTCCTTCCACCTTCATCTCTCCCTCTGTTGCTTTCTTTCCCCTTTATGTGTTTCTTTCTCTTATCCTTTGTCTTTGCCCCTCTCTCCCTCACTCTCTCTCTTCCTCTCTCTTCCTTCCTCTCTCTCCCTACCTCTCTCTCTCTCTCTCACTCTCTCTCTTCCTCTCTCTCCCTCCATGTTTCTTCCACCCTCTCTCTCTCCCTCCCTGTCTCTCTCTTTTGCTCGTCGTTTGGATTGACAATAACCTCTCTTGACTGGCATATCTTGTAGTGTGACACTATTGTTTCTCTCACATTATCTCTCTGTTCTTCACTCTTTTGCTCTCTCTCTCTCTCTCTGTCGTTCTCACTTTCTCTTTCTTTCTCTCTATCCATCTCTCTTTCTCTCTCCAGGCTGATGCCCCAGAGCACCTTCAGTCTGTTTCCACACCTCATTTCTGAAAGACATGTTATTTAATTTAGCCTGGAAATGTCATCACAGCCCCCAACTGAGTGGGAATTCACCACAAAGAGGAACTGGATATCTTTAAAAAAAACTGTGTGTGTGTGTGGTGAATGTGATAAAGGAAAGTAGGGAACATCAGGAGAGATTGTGTGTGTGTGTGTGTGTGTGTGTGTATGTGTGTGTATGTGTGTGTGTGTGTGTGTGTGTGTGTGTGTGTGTGCACCTTGTGGGCTTGGAAAAAAGTCCAAATTGTCAACCTCAGTACCTTCCGTTGAGCTGTCGTTGCCGATTTAGAGTTGAATAAATCTGTGGAAAAACATTCTGAACATGGCGATACATTCTCCTTTAGTCTGCAAACATCTTCAATCCAACAGTATAACATGTGAGGAGGTGTTACGTGTGACATGTAAGGAGGTGTTACGTGTTACATGTGAGGAGGTGTTGCGAGTGACATGTGAGGAGGTGTTACGTGTTACATGTGAGGAGGTGTTACGTGATCTCAGTTGTCTAACCCAGTACAATTAAAGGACATTGCCTCATCTTAAGAAACTAGTGGGGTCTTAAACCCAGTTGAGAATAGCAGCAGTAGGCTGGCTGGCATCTTTGTTGCACAGTCTCATGATGGATTTCCAAAATACATGGCCTCCGTCCAAGATGACAGCACTGGACAACAATGCTGAGCGTATCCTGTCCTGGCCCCTTATCCCACTCCGTCTCCCCATGTGTCTCCCCGTCGCAACATCACTTTATTCATCTCTAACAGACCACCACCAGCACTTTATTCATCTCTAACGCACCACCATCACTTTATTAATCTCTAACAGACCACAAGCACTTTATTCATCTCTAACAGACCACTTTATTAATCTCTAACAGACCACAAGCACTTTATTAATCTCTAACAGACCACTTTATTCATCTCTAACAGACCACAAGCACTTTATTCATCTCTAACAGACCACTTTATTCATCTCTAACAGACCACAAGCACTTTATTCATCTCTAACAGACCACTTTATTCATCTCTAACAGACCACAAGCACTTTATTCATCTCTAACAGACCACTTTATTCATCTCCAACAGACCACTTTATTCATCTCTAACAGACCACAAGCACTTTATTCATCTCTAACAGACCACAAGCACTTTATTCATCTCTAACAGACCACAAGCACTTTATTCATCTCTAACAGACCACTTTATTCATCTCTAACAGACCACTTTATTCATCTCTAACAGACCACAAGCACTTTATTCATCTCTAACGGGCCCCTTTATTCATCTCTAACAGACCACAAGCACTTTATTCATCTCTAACAGACCACTTTATTCATCTCTAACAGACCACCATCACTTTATTAATCTCTAACAGACCACTTTATTCATCTCTAACAGACCACAAGCACTTTATTCATCTCTAACAGACCACTTTATTCATCTCTAACAGACCACTTTATTCATCTCTAACAGACCACCACAAGCACTTTATTCATCTCTAACGCACCACCATCACTTTATTAATCTCTAACAGACCACTTTATTCATCTCTAACAGACCACAAGCACTTTATTCATCTCTAACAGACCACTTTATTCATCTCTAACAGACCACAAGCACTTTATTAATCTCTAACAGACCACAAGCACTTTATTCATCTCTAACAGACCACAAGCACTTTATTCATCTCTAACAGACCACTTTATTCATCTCTAACAGACCACCACAAGCACTTTAATCATCTCTAACAGACCACAAGCACTTTATTCATCCCTAACAGACCACCACAAGCACTTTATTCATCTCTAACAGACCACTTTATTCATCTCTAACAGACCACCACAAGCACTTTATTCATCAACAGACCACCACAAGCACTTTATTCATCTCTAACGCACCACCACCATCACTTTATTCAGCTCTATCGCACCACCATCACTTTATTCATCTCTAACAGACCACCACAAGCACTTTATTCATCTCTAACAGACCACCAGCACTTTCTTCAGCTCTATCTTACCACCAGCACTTTATTCAGCTCTATCTTACCACCATCACTTTATTCAGCTCTATCGCACCACCATCACTTTATTCAGCTTTAACAGACCACCACCATCACTTTATTCATCTCTAACAGACCACCACAAGCACTTTATTCATCTCTAACAGACCACCAGCACTTTATTCAGCTCTACACTCTTAAAACAGATGTGTTAATATCAACACAAGTTGTGTCAATTCCCAACACACTAATGTGTCTAGATAGGGACCACACATATTGTGTTACTTTTAACCCTAACCCTGGAGGTCCCTAAGTTCGTCTTCTCTGATGAGTCCAATTTTCAGCTTTGCCCAACACGTGGTCGTCTGATGGTTAGACTGAGACCTGGAGAGGCCTACAAGCCACAGAGTCTTGCACCTAATGTGAAATTGGACTCATCAGAGAAGACGAACTTAGGGACCTCCAGTCAGCTTTGGTTCAATCCTTATGGTCTTTTACAAACCTCAGCCAGGCAAAGTACAACGTTGTCCCGGAAGAAAAACTTGCAATGTTCCCCAACTCTGAGAAGTGTTTTTTTGCAGCAGGGCAATGCTCCATGCCACACAGCCAGGCCAGTAAAGGTGTGGATGGAGTACCACCAGATCAGGACCCTGTCATTGCCAGCCCAATTTCGAGACCTGAATCCCATAAAAAAAACTCTGAAATGTGATCAAGAGGAAGATGGATGGTCACAGGCCATGAAAAGAAGCCGAGCTGCTTGAATTCTTGCGCCAGGAGTAGCATAAAGTCACCCGACGGCAATGTGAAAGACTGGTGGAGAGCATGCCAAGACACATGAAAGTTGTGATTTTAAATCAAGGTTATTCCACCAAATATTGATATCTGAACTCTTCCTAAGTTATAGCATTAGTATTGTGTAGTTTAAAAATGAATATGAGCTTGTTTTCTTTGCATTATTCGAGATCTGAAGACACTGCATCTTTTTTGCTATTTTGACCAATTGTCATTTTTCTGCAAATAAATGATCTAAATGACAATATTTTTATTTGAAATTTGGTAGGAATGTTGCCAGTAGGTTATAGAATAAAACAAAAATGTACATTTTACTTTAACACATACCAATAAATAGTAAAACCAGAGAAACTGATCATTTTGAAGTGGTCTCTTAATTTTTTCCGCGGCTGTATAAAGTAAACTACATATTACAGATTGTGTATCTGTGTTTGCAGAGTTCTGTGTGTGTGTGCCTGAATTCTTAGTTTGCAGGGTATGTGTCCTGTAATGTGCAGAAGTGTGTTTGTGTGTGTGTGTGTGTGTGTGTGTGTGTGTGTGTGTGTTTGCTCAGATTCTTTGTGCTTGTGTGGGGTTGTGGCAGGGGTAGTGGTTTCTGAGCCGTGGTGTGGAGGTTGTTAACACTGTTATTCCTAAACCGTCTGAAGGCCGCCAGCCCTGTTCACAGTAACCCCCCCCCCCCCCCCCCCCCTCTGCTGGCCATATTACCCCCCTCCACAGACACACACCCACACATAACCCCACAACCCCCCGACACCTGTGAGGGGCAACAGAATAGCTCAGATACCCCCCACCCCCATCCCACCCCCCGGTTTAAAAACGTGAAGTGTTAAGTCTTGGGACTTGTGCTGATCAGTGGCATTCTCTGTCTTTTTTGTTCTGCAACACACACTCACATATACTGCATGTGTGTGCATCAGTGACACACACTCACATGTACTGTATGTGTGTGCATCAGTGTCCAAATGTTTTTCTCTGTAATTAAAATAAGTAATAAAGTGTGTGCGTGTGTGTGTGTGTGTGTGTGTGTGTGTGTGTGTGTGTGTGTGTGTGTGTGTGTGTGTGTGTGTGTGTCTGTGTGTGTGTGTGTGTGTGTGTGTGTGTGTGTGTTAGTAGGGGGACTGTCTGTGTGCTAGTGTGCCTTTTTGTGTGTCTTGATATCACGTTGTGTTGGTGCCTTATGGTGAGTGTGTATGTGTGTGTGTGTGTGTGTCTGTGTGTGTGTGTGTGAGTGTGTGTCTGTGTATGTGTATGTGTATGTGTATGTGTATGTGTATGTGTATGTGTATGTGTATGTGTATGTGTGTGTATCATGTTGTGCATTGGGTGAATATGTCTATTCACTGTGTCTATATGTGTCTATCAGCATCTCGTTCAGGGTGTGTGTAAGAGAGACATAGAGAAAACGTATCTCAGCACATTTTTGTGTTTGTACATTTATGCACAACGAGAGTGTGTGTATCTGTGTGCCTGTATGTTTGTGTGTGTGTGTGTGTGTGTGTGTGTGTGTGTGTGTGTGTGTGTGGTTGTGTGTGTGGTTGTGTGTGTGTGTGTAAGGCATGCCAGCCGTACGGTAGTGGAGATGTGAGAGTGAAGACGTGTTGTGTTCAGTGTGTTAATGACTGCGCTTGCTGAAGAACGCAGCAGTAGGCATGTCTTTAAATTAGAAGCAGTAAAAGACTAGGCCACACCCCAGGGTCCAAATTAGATGGGATCAGTGTGTTTGTGTGTGTGAGTGTGTGTGTGTGTGTGTGTTTTGTGTGCGTGTGTGTGTGTGTGTGTGTTAGTGTTTGTGTGTGTGTGTATCTCTAGACCACACCCTGGGTGCTGAATTAGAGGGGGATCAGGGGACAGTGCGGTGGATTATCATTATGGACGTCATGGAGAGACGTCGCTCATCACACACACTCCCCCTCTACTGTTTAGGAGCTACTGCTCAGGGTGTGGGGTAGCTTATGCACCACTCACCACTCGCTCTGGTGGACTTCAGTACT
The DNA here is from genome assembly GCF_963457725.1 of Sprattus sprattus. NCBI lineage: Eukaryota > Metazoa > Chordata > Actinopteri > Clupeiformes > Clupeidae > Sprattus > Sprattus sprattus. The sequence goes on from NC_137924.1 coordinate 26,616,208, forward strand.
TGCTACAAATAGTAAGATAGACACACAAACACACTCACACACACACAGAGTGTAACTCCATTTAAGTTCATGGAAACACTTGACATTTTCAATCTTTTACCTTCACTCTCTCTTTCTCTTTCTCTCTCTCTCTCTTTCTGTCTATTACTGTTTCTTTCAATCGGTCCTGTTTACTCTGTCCAAATTTGCCTCTCTATCTTTCTCTTCTTATCCCTTTCTTTTTTTTGATACATGGTCTTTTTATTGATTTCTCATCTCATTGCAAACAAGACATGTATACAGTATACAATTTAAATCCCGTTATACGTTTTGCTACAGGTAGTTGCAGTCCCTCCGGGATAACCCCAAACAGTGCCACAAGAGGGTCAGGGTCAATCTTCTTATCCCTTTCTGTCTATAACCCTCAATCATGTCTTCGCTTCTTTGCTGACATCAGGTGTGTTTGTGTGTGTGTATGAGTGTGTGTGTCTCAACGACGCAGTGGCTTTTCCAGGTCCAGGTTTGCTGAGAACGTAATGGCTGATGGAACCTTATTGCACTATATGATCCGTGCCGAAGGCCTTCATCCAAAAACCACTGGTTGTCGCCCAGCAAACACACACTCCTCCGCAGTTGGCTAAAATCACTGCAGTGATCACTGAGGTGCAGTCCCAGATATGATCTGCGCTCACATTTAGAGCTTAGTCATTAAGTCCACACTTTTATCCATTTTACACCGGCACATCCAAGGACAGACTCCTGGGGCCCTTAAGATGGGCTTTTGCCGTCTTCCGTGCTCATTTTAGTTTTAATTTCAAAATATAGTTTCAGTTATCAAGATGAACATCAATTTCTCTCTTATTATTATGAAAATCTTGTACAGTGACGTTAGGTTTTGCTTTTGAAATAAAAATAAAATAAAATAAAACAAAACCATTTGGTCTTCTGCCATGTGGAGTCAAGATCACTTCATGATGACCCTGCTGTTGCTCTGACAAAAGACATAGAGGCATTGTCAGTTCCTGTCCCTAACCAGACGATTATAAGTGCATTTAATGTCGACAGGTGTGTGCGTGTGTGTGTGTGTGTGTGTTTGTGCACCTGTGTGAGTGCATGTGTGTCTCTGTGTGTGTGTGTGTGTATGTGTGTGTGTGTGTGTGTGTGTGTGTGTGTGTGTGTGTGTGAATGTTTGTGAATGCATGTGTGCGTACGTATTAGTGTATGTGTGTGTGTACGTGTTTGTGTGTGTGTGTGTGTGTGTGTGTGTGTGTGTGTGTGTGTGTGTGTGTGTGTGTGTATGAATGTTTGTGTATGGGTGTGTGTGTGTGTGTACATGTTTGTTGTGTGCGTGTATGTGTGTGCATGCGTGTGTGTGTGTGTGTGTGTGCATTGTGTGTGTGTAAGTGTAATGTTTTCTTGAGCACATAGGAAATATGAAATTGGTCTGCCAAATCTTCAAAAGCCTGATCCAATGTCCATCTGTGACAACCTACCACATACACACATGCAAATACAGCATAAACTCCACATACAAATACAGTATATACTCCCCACTCTTATTTTCTTATCATATCCTTCCTTTTTGTTGGTGTCATAGGAGTTGACAGCAGTCAACCAAAGCACATTTAGGTTTCTGTAAAGTTCACACTTAACTGCACAGCCAGGAGAAGTGCTGCAGCCCTCCTGCATCCATGATTCTCCGTATATCAGCCTCAGACGCTACACAGATGCACTTCACAGAGGCTCTAGGTCCATGAAGCAGACAGGTTGACGTCTAGAGCTTACGAATACCACACAGAGGAGTTATTGAAGAGATGAAGATGGAGATAATTTAAAGGTGGCATTTTTTTGCAATAAATGTCCCAGTTCTTTTTGGCATGAACTACAGACTTGTAGGAACCCTCATATCTCTCAAATCTCAGAGTCCTGAAGTCTTTCCCCGTTTTTAAATGTGGGCTCATATTAATGTTTTTGAAGTTCCTTATATGTAAAAAAAAAATCAACTTTTTGGTCAGTATTTTATTCTTCATCTTTCTTAATTTAGGTTGCTGTCTAGTTTATGTTATTTATTGCATTGTAATAGATGTGTTAGTAACAATGCAATAACACTTTTTAAAGGTCCAGTTTCTGTGTTCTTCTGTGTTCTTTATAAAACTGCCTCAGCGTTTCCTAGAACATGACATAGGATGTATGACAGAGGCAGTTATGTTGCTGGGTGGTTGTGTGCTATCAAACTTCTTAATGCCCCAACTGGGTCAACTAACCCTCTCTCTCTCTCTCACTCTCTCTCTCTCTCCTCACTCTCACTCTCTCCTAACTCTCACTCTCTCTCCTTCTCTCTCTCTCACACACACACACAAACACACACACACATGTTTGAGAAGTTTGATAGCTGGCCAGGCTATGTGAAGCTTGAGCCAGATGATGTGGGAGAGAGATTTGAGAAGGCTTATCTCAGGGTAGATAGAGAGGCAGGCCGCAGCTGTGCTGAAATGATTTATATGTGCACAGACACACACACATGCTCTCTCTCTCCCCCTCTCTCTTTCTCTGTCTTTCTCTGTCTCTCTCTCTCTCACACACACACACACACACACACACACACACACACACACACACACACACACACACACACACACACACACACACACACACACACACACACACACACACACATACACAAACACATGCACACATTTACACAGTCACAAATGCTTTCCGGCAGATACACACAGACAAACACAAAGTAACACATGTTGTCTGAAACACATACACAAATGTCTGCATACAGCATGCTGTATCTGATTCGTGCATACACCCTCACACACATTCGAAGTCTCCTCAATCACTCACACAGATACACAGAACACAGAAACACACACACACACACACACACACACACACACACACACACACACACACACACACACACACACACACACACACACAGGTCATGCATACACAGGGCTATAATTTCATGAAAAAGCATCAAGCAAAGTCCATTGGCGAGGTGGACTTTGTTTGTTGCTTGTTGCTATGCTCGCTTTATATCTGTGAAATTAGGGCCTAATGTCTTTTTGTCACACACACACACACACACACGCACACACGCACACACACACACACTCACACACACACACACACACACACACACACACACACACACACACACACACACACACACACACACACACACACACACACACACACACACAAACACACACACACACACACAACCATAACCATACATTTGAAACGGTTCAGCCAGCGTTGCAGTTGTCTTCCTAAAAGCATGCGCCTGTGTGTCCACACTCCGGCCCCCTGTGGTCTGTCACAGTGGGGGCGCTCAGAGTTTGGACAGCGGTGAGACTTCCTGTCTGGCCGGCACTGGCCTGGCTGTGAAGATGGTCTGTGGTCACACACGAGTTCTGAAAACACACTGGGTGTGTCGCCATGGGCGCACAGCTCCCTCTACCCTAAAGGCTGACCGCGTGTCAGGTCATAGCGATACCCCACAGGGGCTTTCAATCAGCCGCCCCGCCCCATAAAGTGTAAAGGACTGCAGTTCTGCACCTCTACTGTGTTGGGACTAAGGGTGAGTAATTCAGATGAGGAAAAGATGATGCAAAACATGTAAAGTCTGCATACAAAGTCATACCAGTTTACTGCATTGCTTACACACACTCATGTAGCTATTAAGGCAGTATGGAGATGAGTGTGAGCGTAGGTTAAATATAGCACCTTTAAAGGTGAGCGTAGGTTAAATATAGCACCTTTAAAGGTGAGCGTACGTTAAATATAGTACCTCATGATGCGGTTGGCCGGGTGTGGGTTACGGAGCGGCTTAGAGTGTAAGTCAGTAGAAAGTGTAGTGTGTGGGAAGGTTGACACTCTGCACTCTACTTTGCTATTTTCTCTCTGCCTCCTGTGTGTGTGTGTGTGTGTGTGTATGTATTTATATGTGAGTGTGTGTGTGTGTGTGTGTGTGTATGTATTTGTATGTGAGTGTAAGTGTGTGTGTGTGTGTGTGTGTGTGTGTGTGTGTGTTTGTGTGTGTGTGGCGTATGATATGGTGAGTGATATAAAGAGGTATCAAGATACTGAGATACTCTAGATTAAGGTGAAAAGGGCATGGAGAGACAAGGGGGAGTGAATCAACCAGAGAATAAAAGAGAGAGAGAGAGAGAAAGCGAGAGTGACTGAGATAGAAGGAAAAAGGGAGAGTGAGACAAAGTCAAGAGTAAGAGCATGAAGAAATTAGAAGGGGAGAAGGAGAGAGGAAAACAAATGATGAAGGGCAAGGAAACAAAGAAAGAGAGAGACACAGAGGGAGTGAGAGAGAAAGAGAGAGAGGGAAGACGAAGGCAAAGGCCAGTGAAGGAGCTCAGGACTGCCGCCTGCGAGGGGAAGGTCTGATGCGGTTAGCAGATGCACGTGTGTTATTGCGGAGCGGGGAATTGGACATTCTCCATATACAACGCTATAAATAAAGCTCTGACGTTTACTACACTCACAAGGCCTCAGGTGCTAAAGCACTTGGATACTAGTCAATTCTTTCCTTCTCCTTTTTTCATTTCCCCCTTTTTCTCTCTCTCTCTTTCTCTTCCCCTCCTTCTAAAAATTTACATTCTTCACTCTCTGAAGCGTATAATTTAGTTAACTGGATAAATAGGAGCAGACAAAATAAAAGTTAATGCGATCGGCTTGCCTGGTTTAATCCTTAAGTGGAGTCACATCTACTTAAGAAGGGGAAAAGACTGTGAGCGACTGAGAGAAGCCGCAATGAAGGATTGAATGAATCGACAAGAAGGGGATGAAAAACGGCCGCGCCGGTATTAGAACAGATCTTGTGATCTGACTATCTAACTTTGATCTGTTCCATGTCCATGACGTATGAATGTATGGATTCACAACAACTGGCAATGAAACACTTGGCCTGCATGGGCCCTGAAATCAGAAGCGCGTCGTAAAGTCCAGTGCTATGAAAGTGAGGGCGCTATCTGACTTTGTGTCCCAGTTCCTTGGCCTGTGATGTCTAGAGAGGCAGATGCCGAGCGCGTCTTGAGGAGCAGACGATGTTGTCATCACCGAGTTGGTTACGGAAACATTTTTGGTGGGTGAGCGTGTGACACTCCACCAAAGAATGTCTCACGCCTGTGTGACCCGCCAAGTGTAATATTTATATTTATTTCCATTCAGTTCATCGGCACTCACTTTTATCCAAACCGACATGCAGTAGTCTGCATATAACTCATACAGCTATCGACATGTGTGTTCCCAGGAACTGTAGCTATGTTAGCATGCCACTCTATAGGCTAGATTACAGGGCCACGCAATATATTAAAATATATTCGAATGTATAAGAACTTAAACATGATACAAAAGAGTTCACTGACATTAATATATGTTTAATGTTTAAAATACAAATTAGTATCCTGGCATCCTTAAGCTACATGACACGTACACCTTGCATGACAAGGTGTGACGTCACAGTTAAAAAATCATATTGGTCTAACTGGTCTGTCTGTCGGTCTGTCTTTTAGCCAGACATATATCATTCATTAATATTAGCATGCGATGTTGGCTCCGTTGTAAAGTGTTGGAAGAGGGTGTCTAAATTGTCTAAGTTGATAAATCTTTGACAGTGGTAGAGAAGCCATTGCCAGGCAGCTGCTGTGAGGTCAGCAGTGGTGAATGCCCCTGCCACGGAGGGCACTGATTGGGCAGAGGAGCGATGCTCAAAGGGTGACTGATGGCGAAGGATTGGGCCTCTGTTGAAAAAGTAAAGATTCTGCATTTGTGGCCATATGTGGAGATGTGGAAACACGTTTGTGTTTATAGTTTAAGCCCTTGAATGAGCTTGGTTTCTGTCCATGGCCACGTCAGAATGTCATATAAATGGTCTTACTGAAATCTTATCATAATACAGCCGGAGAATGTTTATACTTTTTGGCTAATCTGACAGGAATCTGATCACTGAAAGCAAAGTTATTACCATGGACATACTGTACCAGAGAAAGTATCCATCGGACACTGCTGTATTGGTAAATAGCTGACCACCAGTGTCACATGTTGAAGAAAAACCTCAGAAGCGGCTGTGATATACTCTGGCTCAGAGTGGCAAATTGGCTTTAAGAACCGTGAGTTCATGAGTGAGAAAGAAGAGTTTCTTTTTCACCAGTTTCTTTTCCACCATATCACACATTGAACCCAATTAGTTCCATTTAACTGTCCTCTTACATCATACTGTACCATCCTTGAAGAATCAGTATCTACCTGAAAAACATGCCGGCTCTTGATACACAGCATTGTGTGATTCTGCACCTCAGTGGTTTATTTAAATTGACATCTATAGGAGCAGACGTGTGTACGTTAGAGAAAGCAGTGCAAACAGTGATTTGGCTAGTCTGCAGAAAGTGTAAGCTGTGTCTTACCCCTCCCACAAATGCATATGCAGAAGTCAGGGAAGCGCAACTTATCATTCTGCGGTCCTGCAGCAGACAGAATAAGGTTTTAGCCATGTGCATACCATGCCATGTTTTGAGGAGCACACCGACAAAATGACTCCTAAAACGGTTGTGAACGTGTTACTGCCCATAGTGTGGTGACCTCCTCCCATTAAGACTCTGAGAGACACTTTATCCACCAACGTGTCAAAGCATCATTTTCAGTCACGTGAGACAATATAAATATTAGCTGATTACTGTTGGTTAGTACACTATGATAATGGTTGAGAAGTATAAATGTTAATTAATTTATGTTGGTAAGTACACTAGGATAGTGGTTGAGAAGTATACATTTTAGTGGATTTGTGTTAGTTCACTATGATAGTGGTTTAGAAATATAAATGTTAATTGATTGGTTAATACACTAGGATAGTGGTTTAGAAGTTTAAATGTTAATTAATTACTAATGGTAAGTACAATAGGATAGTGGTTGAGAAGTATAAATGTTAATTGATTAGTTAATAAACTAGAATAGTGGATGAGAAGTATAAATGTAATTTAGCACACAAGGATAGAGGTTTAGAAGTATTAATGTTAATTGATTGGTTACAGTAATACACTAGGATAGTGGTTTAGACGTTTAAATGTTAATTGATTGGTTACAGTAATACACTAGGATAGTGGTTTAGACGTTTAAATGTTAATTGATTACTGATGGTTAGTACAATAGGATAGAGGTTGAGAAGTATTGCGGTAGCATCAGCTGGTTTAGGTGTGCCAAACCAGACCTCGGTGGGACAGAGGGCTTTTGTGTTGCCGGACTAGAGGGCCAGTGGCCAGGCTTGTGTTTTCAGGTGGGCCGACGACTTCCAACAGGTGGTTTGCACGTGCGCCCGTCCGACCCCTTCTCTCCCTCGCCC
>NC_137924.1:26628552-26638552 GCF_963457725.1 Sprattus sprattus
CAGGTAGAGATAGGGGGGGAAAGAGACAGAGGTAGACTTAGAGAGGGGCAGCGAGGGCCCTAGGGTGTAGAGCAGGAGCCTGCGTCTTCATAAAGATGAGATGTTCTCTACACAGTGGGCCACTACCCCCCCCCCCCCCCCCCTTAGCCTGTACTGCTCAGCCAAACATCTCTTCAACTCTTTACCTCACACTAGCATAAAAAAGTCTCTCTGTCGTCTTTTGGAAAAGGACACATAACCTCAATACAATGGGATAAAGATTTCAGGAAACTAAAAGTCTTATTACAATGTAACTATACCACCAACCAAACAGCAACACACTAATTATCAATGTGTAAGAGCACTGGGATACTATATATGCAGTCTATTCCTAAACCTACTTTATGTAGGACCATGTGCTATTACGTGGATCTCATAACACAGCATTACTTATACTTGTGATGTGTTATACTTAATAGTGTAGTTACAGTGTAACAAAGGCTCTGAAATAAATCAGATAAAATGCAACTGAAATTGTCTGAAAGGAATCGAAATCAAATAATCGAATCAATGAGCAGAAGCATTCATTTTCTCGTGGGATGAAAAAAATGCTTCAGCAGCCTGCAATGCTGCTTTAATTGGGGAAAATAAAAGCTTTGGAATGATACCTGGAGGAAATGGCCTGAATCAATCTCTTAGCGCTCAATTTATATTCTTATGTTGCTTCTTTAACCAAAGCATGGCTTGTGGAGACAGGTTCCTTCACCTGTGTAATCCCACAGTGAACCCAATAATCCTGAAATAGTCCTCCTAAAGACCCCCCTGGTTGTGGGGTGAGGGGTGCTGTTCTGACCCGGAGCTCAGCAGCAGCCTGGTGCTTCCTGTGGCCTCAAAGAGGTCGGCCGCACGACTTTCAGGCGACCTTGGCTGTCGCCGGCTAGTAAATCAACCATTTCATCTGATTGGTCAGTTTTACCATTTCCACCTGTCTGGTCATGGGCTCCTCATTCCACAAGCAGTTGCACACACTCTAAAACAAACACACACACACACACACACTCAGACACAAACAGAAGCACCTGACTCCTGTGCCAAGTGTGGCCTCAAGGCCCTTCAGAAAGCCCCGAAAGATATTGGCCGGTGACATTTCAAGACGTTGTAAAGATGTTGTGGTGCGTGTCTCAGCATGCTATTTTGACACAGCCCCCTGTCAACGCAACCACAAAACCCTCTTTGGAGCTTTCTGCCATGCACCTCGGATGACTTTTGTGGCGAGTTCCTCAGTCTGGTAAAACCCCCACTTCAAACCCTCTTAGAATTGAACTTGACATAGAACAGGGGGCAGGGGGCGGGAGGGCGGGGGGTAAATTGGGGGGGTGAGGGCAGGTGGAGGGTGCTTTGGGGAGGCCGTTTTTCACCCTCAGGAATGCCGCACCGACAGCTCTCTCCCCACGGAGGTGTAAGGACAGACACTCACTCACTAACACAGCGGAACAACCCCATCAACCATACCCAACACCACCCAACCCACCCCAGCACTCTGGACCAGATAACCCCACCAACACCACCCAACCCACCCCAACACTATGGACCAGAACAACCCCATCAACACCACCCAACCCACCCCAACACTATGGACCAGAACAACCCCATCAACACCACCCAACCCACCCCAACACTATGGACCAGAACAACCCCATCAACACCACCCAACCCACCCCAATACTATGGACCAGAAGAACCCCACCAACACCACCCAACCCACCCCAGCACTCTGGAGCTTCACACTCACATGGCTTACTACAAAGCTACAAGCGGCAGCTTCTTTAGATGCCCCCATTAAAGTTAAAATTGCTCTTAACTGACTGGCAAAAACAAATATGTTAGATTAACAGACATCATACATCATTCGCGATGCTCAGCCAAATGCACACAGACACACAGACACACAGACACACAGACACACACGCACACACGCACACACGCACACACGCACACACGCACTTGAGGTACAGAATGATTGTATGTGATCACGAAAAACGATACAACATATTTGTACATAATCTACACTTTTCCAAAATCATTTGCTGTTACTGAAGCCCGTCTAATAATGTAATTCCTTTATTCTGCCACCCTTCTTACGGCAGTTAAAATTCTTATGCAGTGCCAAATAAAAACCAGTAAATCTTCCTCTTCTTTATGTGTTTACTAAAAACTCTGAATTAACAGAACACAGCATTGTGTGTTTTCCTGATCGTGTTTCCCATCGACTTCACCAGCCTTCTCCATTTTGGCTCAGGGCAATGGCTCTGTTTTGACAGACGGCATCGGTCATTCTCTCACCACCGCCATGATAATCGCTGTAATGAATCTGGTGTTGAACATATGTAGTGCACAGCAGAGGAGAGGTGTGTGTGTGTGTGTGTGTGTGTGTGTGTGTGTGTGTGTGTGTGTGTGTGTGTGTGTGTGTGTGTGTGTGTGAGTGTGTGTGTATGTGTGTGTGTGTGTGTGTGTGTGTGTGTGTGTGTGTGTGTGTGTGTGTGTGTGTGTGTGTGTGTGTGTGTGTGTGTGTTGCGTGTGTATGTGTGTGTCCTGATCATTTACAGGTGATTGATCCTCTTTGGGTGATCGGACAGGCCTGCTGATGAGGTACACATTTCATCTCTCTGTCCATCTCTTTCTCTCTGTCCATCTCTCTCTCTCTCTCTCTCTCTCTCTCTCTCTCTCTCTCTCTCTCTTCACACTCCAACTCATCACTTTGGGATAGGGGATTAATCTGCTGATATAGAGCGGGCCCCAGGCCAGATGGCTCTTTTCAACACCTTCTCCTCTCCCCTCTCTCTCTCTCTCTCTCCCCACTCCCTCTCTATCTATCATCAAACGTCTCTCTCTCCAAGCCCCCCACCCCTCCCCCCGTCCTGTTCACGGTGAGAAAGGAAAACATACAGGAGGAGTACAACTACACCCCTCTCCACCCCACAACCCCACCACAAACCCAGCAGAAATGACAACATATTCTCCCACCACCACCTCCTCCTCCTCCACCTCACTGCCTGGGGTTTGCATAGCAGGGGTGAATTGAGGGCTGACCGCGTCTCTCTCTCTCTCTTTCTCTCTCTCTCTCCTGTACTCCAAATGGGTGATGGTGATGTTGATGGATAGAGTGAGCATGGGGCTGAGTAGAAAGGTTCTCTCTCTTTCCCTATCTTTCTCTCTCTCTTTCTCCCTCTCCCTTTCTATCTCCCTCTGTCCTTCTCTCTCTCTCTCTCTCTCCCTCTGTCCTTATATCTCTCTCTTCCCCCTCTCCTATCCTCCCAGGTGCTGGTGCTGGGTCTGCTGAATGTGGGGGGTCTGGTGAGTGTGAGGCTGAGTGTGAGGGGTCTGGTGAGTGTGAGGGGTCTGGTGTGTGTGAGGCTGAGTGTGAGGGGTCTGGTGAGTGTGAGGGGTCTGGTGAATGTGAGGGGTCTGGTGTGTGTGAGGGGTCTGGTGTGTGTGAGGGGTCTGGTGTGTGTGAGGCTGAGTGTGAGGGGTCTGGTGAGTGTGAGGGGTCTGGTGAATGTGTGGGGTCTGGTGAGTGTGAGGGGTCTGGTGAGTGTGAGGGGTCTGGTGAGTGTGAGGGGTTTGGTGAGTGTGAGGGGTTTGGTGAGTGTGAGGGTGAGTGTGAGGGGTCTGGTGAGTGTGAGGGGTCTGGTGTGTGTGAGGCTGAGTGTGAGGGGTCTGGTGTGTGTGAGGGGTTTGGTGAGTATGAGGGGTCTGGTCAGTGTGAGGCTGAGTGTGAGGGGTCTGGTGAATGTGTGGGGTCTGGTGAGTGTGAGGGGTCTCCTGAGTGTGAGGGGTCTGGTGAGTGTGAGGGGTCTCCTGAGTGTGAGGGGTCTGGTGAGTATGAGGCTGAGTGTAAGGGGTTTGGTGAGTGTGAGGCTGAGTGTGAGGGGTCTGGTGAGTGTGAGGGGTCTGGTGAGTGTGAGGGGTTTGATGAGTATGAGGGGTCTGGTCAGTGTGAGGCTGAGTGTGAGGGGTCTGGTGAATGTGTGGGGTCTGGTGAGTGTGAGGGGTCTCCTGAGTGTGAGGGGTCTAGTGAATGTGTGGGGTCTGGTGAATGTGAGGCTGAGTGTGAGGGGTCTGGTGAGTGTGAGGGGTCTGGTGAGTGTGAGGGGTCTGCTGAGTGTGAGGGGTCTGGTGAGTGTGAGGGGTCTGGTGAGTGTGAGGGGTCTGGTGAGTGTGAGGGGTTTGGTGAGTGTGAGGGTGAGTGTGAGGGGTCTGGTGAGTGTGAGGGGTCTGGTGAGTGGGAGGCTGAGTGTGAGGGGTCTGGTGAGTATGAGGGGTTTGGTGAGTGTGAGGGGTCTGCTGAGTGTGAGGGGTCTGGTGAGTGTGAGGGTGAGTGTGAGGGGTCTGGTGAGTGTGAGGGTGAGTGTGAGGGGTCTGCTGAGTGTGAGGGGTCTGGTGAGTGTGAGGCTGAGTGTGAGGGGTCTGGTGAGTGTGAGGCTGAGTGTGAGGGGTCTGGTGTGTGTGAGGCTGAGTGTAAGGGGTCTGGTGAGTGTGAGGGGTCTGCTGAGTGTGAGGGGTCTGGTGAGTATGAGGCTGAGTGTGAGGGGTCTGGTGAGTGTGAGGGGTTTGTCGAGGTGGTGGTAGCTGTTGCCTGGGGTGCGTAGCACGCCGTCTACAGCCCCTGCTAATGGAGCTCTGTTATCAGAAGCCCGGGGCCTTTCATGAGACTGCGGCCTGCCTGAAGCATCTCCACGCTGGGCAGCTCTTGTTACTCTCAGCCTGCTTCACACCTCCTGCATCGGGACAGGGCTGGCATCACTTCTATTCTCAAAGGGGCAGACTTCCGTTATCATCGTTATGCTGTACTTAATAGTTTAGTTACAATATATGAAAGGCTCTGAAATAAAATGCGACTGAAAATGTCTGAAAGCAATCTAACAAGAAAGCCCCATTAGCCTTTCCAGACTCTAACCGTACTGTGGTGAATTTGAATGAAACCATATCTTTTAAAACTTTACCAAACTTTACCAACCTACATCACAACACCATGACATCACGACTGGACACCACCTGCCTGTGGAACAGATGCAGTTCTGATCTGAGGTTCAGATGCAGTTCTGATCTGAGGTGCGTTCAATTGTGGTGAACAGAGGCCCTGGGTTCTATGGGCTGTGAAAGCAATAGAGAGTCACATCCAAATGCAGGAGTCCAATAAGCACTCCTGCACGGGCGATAAAATGGACTGACATGACTTTTCTTGTCAAGGTTCCCCATTACATCTGGACAGGTCAGATGTTGAACCGGTACCATGAGCTGTGTCTCTCTCTCTCTCTCTCTCCCTCTCTGTCTCTCTCTCACACACACACACACACACACACACAGAGAGAGAGAGAGTTGAAGTGCTGCTGAAGAAGTAAAGACAAAGACAACGAGACTAAAAAGTAAAACTGGAGAAGTGAAGAAAAAGGACAACCGCTAAAGAAGAAGAAGAGGGAAACAGGGGGAAAGAGGAAGTCAGTCGGCGCTAAAAGGCAAGAGCGCAGGGGAATGTGAGAGTTAGAGGAAGAGCCCAAAAGAGAGAGAGAGAGTAGTGGAGCAGAGAGGATATATCTCTTAACTGAGTGTCTGCTGCTGATGTGATATATGAGGCCCTCTCTGCTTGTCCATACCATCTCTATAGGAGGCAGCTTCATCCCTCTCCACAGGCAAGGCCAGATTTATGGAGCTGAAACCGTACGCCTGTATACCCACTTTCCCTGGCCCAGCTCTCAGCACTGCATAAACCACTGTGTGCTTTATATCAAACGGAAATTTGCTATCGGTACCTCTTCCTTGTTTTTTTCTCTCCCTCTCTTCTCCTTGTCTCCTTTCCATATTTTTTAAGGCTGTAGTGGGTTTCCATGGCGCGAGACAGGATGGCTGGACACCCTTTTATATACGTGAGGTCTGCTAACTCGGTTAGCACGTTGTCCATGGATGTAACACGAATCAGAGTTGGAATTAGAGGTTTGATCTTATGATTGCTGTGGTTTGAGATATTCTAGAATGCTAAGATCATCATTGTGCTAATAGTTGCCATGGAAGCCTTTCCCATCTCCCCTTTCCTGCTCCCATCACCCTCGTTTTGCATGTCTTACTGAACTCATCAATAGCTCCCTTGATAAGCTGCACACACCTGATTTAGCTAATCAATTAATGAGTTTCAATTACAGTATTGATCGATTGCAGCTGATTCATTTCAATTGCGGTGATTTATCACAATTGCATGATGAATACACGGCCAATCTGGTGTTCTTGTGGCAGGGATATATATGATGTATGAGGGTCTACCGGAGCCAGACTGAGACCCGCTGCTCTAAAGGATGGTAGCTGCCAAAACCTATAACTGACTACCGAGTCAGACACCTTTGGGGATACTGATGAAGAAAGTTTGGGGTTGGGTGGTGGGGAGGTGGATCGGAAACCCAGACTTCTCTTAAGCACCTCTGATCACCCAAACATGACTCCCCCCTGTAGTGCATCCGTTTCCCAAACACACCAGCCTGCCACCCCCCCCACTCCCCACCACCAACCCGCTCCTCCCCACTCGTCTACTTTATCTTCCTCTTGCTCTCCTTTTCCTCCCTCTTTCCTCCCCTCCCTGCCTCCCGTTGGTTAGTCGTTAACTAATGTAATATCTTTAGCATGCCCAGAAGCTAAAACCCCGGTAGCAGCTCAAGGCTACTGGTTGTTAGCAAACAGACATGCGTGGAGGAGGGGGTTGGAAGGGGGGGTCACGATGGCTTCCATCAAACAAATATAGGCCTACTGTCAGTGATAATCTGCAGGCCTTTGACAAACACACACAGATGGATCTATAAACACAGTGAAGTGGCATCGGTGTGAATCTGTGATCTCTTGGCTATCAGAAGGAGGACCCTTCCATAAACACAAACCCAGGATCAAGGAGACTTTACAAGCTCCGGACAGACACCAGTAAACACAGGCCTGAGGTCAGTGCTAATCTGCGCTGAGCCGCAATCTCACACAGGCATCGATAAACGGAGAGAACAAGGGCTGGGCAGACACCAGTAAAAACACCACTAAACTGGGCAGACACCAGTTAACACAGGCCTGAGGTCAGTGCTAATCTGTAAGCGCTGAGCCGCAATCTAACATAGGCATTGATAAACAGAGAGAACAAGGGGCTGGGCAGAACCGTAAATACACCGTGAGTTATTACTGACCTGCAACTGCAGATGTTTCGAGTATTTGTGACTGTCTCCGGCCAAGGATTAGTGTAGACTTTACCAAGAAGTCTGCACGACTAAAATTGGAATACCAAACAATGAAAAAGCACAGAGAGAATGGCGTCATGCCCCATCTGTAAAATGAAGAAATGAATCTGTCACAACGAGAGCAGTCAAGGGTTCAAATTGAAGCCAAAGTTTGTGCCAAAGTCTGTGCCAAAGTATGCCTTGTAAACATAGTACATACATAGGCATACATACAAATCATTATCACCATCATAGACCATGTCAAACAAAGCATGTGCCAAAGTATGCCTTGTAAACATAGTACATACATAGGCATACATACAAATCATTATCACCGTCATAGAACATGTTGAACATGACCTGTGGCCTGTGGCCTGTGACATGACCATGACTTCTTCATTGGACCTAGAATCAGTCGAAGAACAAACGGAAATGATTGATAGGTAGATGGATACTTAATCCAATCCTGAGGGAAATGTAGGTCATCCAGTAGCTTATATACTTATACACCTCACCGACATACATACATAAATCACATATACATATACATATACATACATATACGTACATAGGGAGAACATATTCCATATAAATGGTTACCAACATCAGAGTTGCTGACTAAGGGGCAGGATCCATACACCCACGATCAGAAACAGGAAGTTAAGTGAAAAACAAAAACAGCGCCAGGTCAAGATCCATTACCTAATCCCATGGATGTAAAAAAGTATGACTCTGACTGATCTGTCATTACTTCATCGTTTGATTTGTCTGGTTCTATTTCTGTTCCTGATTTTTCTGTGCATTTGTTTTTTGCCGTCACCCTTTCTGCAATCCCTTGCTTCTCTTCCAGATCTTTGCATTGAGAGTCCCCTTTCTCCTGCAACACTCGATTCCCAAATTACCCTTTCCCCCACAGTACAATGAGAAATGAGCCCCATGCATAACAGGCACCATCTGTAGCATGTGTGTGTGTGTGTGTTTGTGTGAGAGAGAGTGCGTGTGTGTGCACTCCTGATTCAATATAGACATTCTTCCATCCCCAGTAAATCAAACATGTGAGGCCCAGGAGATGACTTCCAAAGGTGCCTGCTGCAGCTTTTCCCTCCCAAAGTGAACATCTCGGCCCAACAGCCCAAATACACAGTGACTCCGCCATCACCTTTGGTCACCGGCAGGACTTGACAACTCACTGAACAGGCAAAGACAGAGGAGGTTGTGCCTCAAATTATACCCTTTTATAGCTTTATGGTGCATTCAGTCTGATGAAATCATATCACCAAATTGGGGGGGGGGGGGCTTTTAATATTAACCCCTCCACTTTCTACCAAATAATATTGCGTAACAGGGACCGGTCTCCCACCCCGTCTTCTCCAGTTGACCGATCTTCTATCCCGTTTGACCCGTCCTTTACCCCCACCATGGGCTTTGGGCATCCTTCCTCCATCCATCAACCCCCAGCCCCCGACACTCACACACTCACACATACAGACACACCCATTCACACACACTCTCACACACACACACACACACACACACACACACACACACACACACACAAACACACTCACACACACACACACACACACACACACACACACACACACACAGCACACACTGTGAGGCTGATCTAGGGGCTGATGCTGCAGGTGGTAGTGCTGTGTGGTGGTGGTGGGGCTGTGAGGTCCCTCGGCGCAGGGGGAGATATACGGCAGGCTGCTCCCCGGCAGACAGCTTCCTCCTCTGACTTATGGGCCGCTCACAGCCAGCCCCACTGCACCAACAGCTCCCCCTAGGGACCTGGAGGGGATGGGGGGGGGGGGGGGGCAGAGGAGGAAGAGAGGGGCCCCCAGGCAGGAAGTCCTCTGATGGAGGTACAGTTTCATGTGATACCTTTGCCAGCTTCGTGCGATGAACCAAATGGTGAAATGGACAATACATCCCACATCATTCTGATTCTTCTATGGTTCTTTTGTGAACTTTGTGTTCTTTTTGTGTGTGTGTTCATGTGTGTCTACTCTAAGATCTGAAAGACACCCCTGTCAGTCTGTCCCATGCGTAGGACAGCTAAAGTTTGCTTAAGACTCATTGATGATGAGTCAACGCTGTTCATCTTCCCACGGTGCTTAAGAAATCTGGGAATGTCCTTGAAGCCATACCATTCCCAAACATCACCCAATTCTGACATTTAGTTAGGTGAATTAAACTTCACAACCCCATTCAAAGTTTCTTCCTTACTCCACTCTGTAAGCCACGGAGCCCCCTCCCCCCCCCCCCAGACTCAGAATCCCCTTTGGCCCGTGTGTCAGATCGGACGGCTCCCCTGCCGCCCCTCTCTGCCGCCCCCTGTCTCCTTCTTCCTCTTGCCCACAGAGGGTGAGTTACAGCCGGGTCTGAGTGAGCGTCTTCTCTCCTCTCCTCTTCTCTCCTCTCCAATGCTTTCCTCTCTCCTCTCCTCTCCTCTCCTCTCTGTCCATCTCGTTAAAGGCCAACAGGGGAGGCGGGACACAGCAGGCCAGTCAAGGTCTCCCACAGACACACACACCCACACAGACATACACAACACACACATACACACACACACACACAGTGAGACATACACAACACACACACACACACACACACACACACACACACAAACACATACACAACACACACATACACACACACAGTGAGACACACACAACACACACACACACACACACACACACACACACACACACACACACATGCACAACGAACACACACACACACAAAAACACACAAACACACATGCACACATA
>NC_137924.1:26648552-26653552 GCF_963457725.1 Sprattus sprattus
TGAGTGTGTGTGTGTATGTGTGTGTGTGCGTGTGTGTGTGGGTGAGGGTGTGTATGTGTGTGTGTGTGAGTGTGCGTGCGTGTGTGTGTGTGTGCGTGTGTGTGTGTGTGTATCAAAGCATGACTGTGAGATATAAAGTGTGTTTTTGAAAGCATGGCTGAGTTAGCATGGTTCTTTGAGCACACACTCTTACTAGAGTGAATTATGCAATTCTCTGAGGATATCATGTTCATGTTGCAGTGTGCAAGCACATGTACTATGGAAGAGCATCATTTGGTGTGTTTATGCTTTTTATGTGCACAAACATGTGATGTGTATTTACATGCCTACTACTGTGTTTGAGTGTTTGTGTGTGTGTGTGTGTGTGTGCGTGTGTGTGTGTGTGTGTGTGTGCGCGTGTATTTGAGTATGTGTGTGTCTCTGTGTCCTTGCAACAACATATGTGTATATATTTGTGTGCCAGTTACTGGCCTGTTTGTGTGTGTGGATATACAGTGTGTGTATTTGTGGATGTGTGTGTTTGTTTGTGTGTATATACAGTATGTGTGTGTTTTTTGGATGTGTGGTGTGTCCAAGTATTCACTCTGAATCATCTGAAAAGTGTGTGTCACCCTCTCAGTCTCCTCCAGCCTTTCATCCTCTTCATTCCGCCCCCTGATGCCGCACACATCACCGGCAGGCTGCCTGGCCCGCGCCCTGCTCCCCCTCTAACGCGATCGGACACAGGACCGGTCTGGACCGGGCCTCAGCACCAGAACCTGCCCATAAACCTCCGCAGTCTGTTATCACACGGACCCAAAGCCCTTACACAGCACAGGAGATGACAGAACAGAGAGGGATGATGCTCCAGATCTGGAAATACACACAAACACACACACACACACAAACACACATACACACACAAACACACGCACACACGCATACACACAGAGAGACATACACACACTCACACTGTCTTTCATTTCAGCATTGAAGGCAGAGGGAGGAAATACAGCTCTCCCTTGCACTAGTCCCCCCCCCCCCTCCATTTTCTCATAAATCTACACCTGTTGACATTCTGGACACACAGAAGCATAAGACTGCGTCTAAGGTCCTGTTTACACCTTGTATTACAGTGCCATGTGACATATCTGATTGTCAATATATAGAAAATATACCTGGTGTGTGTACATTTATGGATATGTGTGTGTGTGTGTGTGTGTGTGTGTGTGTGTGTGTGTGTGTGTGTCTCATTGACCAAAGTCTGTCTGCACCGTGGCTGAAACTTATTTTGCATTTCTAATGTGCACAATGCAGCCCAAGGGCTTTTTACAGGACGTGCTGTACGGATCATGTTCACCTGCCTGAGGCTGGGAAGATGGCCACAGCCAGTGTGCTGTGCGTCGCCCTACCTCTAGAGGTGGTCTGCTCACGCAGCAGCTCCAGTGCATGTTTGGCTTGTGCATTTACACCATGCATGTCCTCCTGACATGTTACCGGAGGAGAACATGCTAATGGGAGGTGAACATTGGGTAGATGAGGCGCCAAGAGCTCTTCTAAAGGAATAGTACCATTTATATTTGTGTGATCTCGGTTTCTCATTTCCCTTTTTTTAGTCCTTTCTTAAGCTGCCCAATTGCAAATAATGTTGCTATGTCAGACCTATGACGGCATCTTTCAGTATGATTCATTATCCTCCACATAGCATGTCTTTGTTAAGTAGAACCTTATTAAGTGCAATTGTTAATATTGGTTAGGACCAGGTGTCGGGTTCCATTGGAAGCCTTTGGTGCTGATGGCTGGTTATTAAAGCTCCAAAATGAATCAGTGCGCTAACCCTGACGTCACAACCAAGACAAATTGGCATCCTAATGGTCAGGAAATGAGTGAATTGTTGGACATGGCTAAGTTGTTTTTCTTCTCTCTGAAATTGAATTTTCTGAATGTTAGCAATTCTCCAAAACAACAGTGGAAATAACCCGGTGTGCGTCTGAGGGTGCGTTTACACGCTTCCGTGCCCCCTGACCTTAGAGTTCAAGGGCAGACGGACCACCTAAGGAAGAGGGCAGGTGAGTGTAAACAATGGCATCTTGGGGCTTTAAACGACCCAGAAAAGTGTGTGTGTGTGTGGCTGTGGCTGTGGCAGTAGCAGCGTGTGAGGGAGAATAGCTGTGTCTACATGCATGTGTGTGTGTATGTGTGTGTGTGTGTGTGTGTGTGTGTGTGTGTGTGTGTATGTGTGTGTGTGTGTGTGTGTGTGTGTGTGTGTTTGTGTGTGTGTGTGTGTGTGTGTGTGTGTGTCTGTGTGTGTGTGTGTCTATGTGTGTGTGTGTGTGTGTGTGTGTGTGTGTGTGTGTGTGCTGTCCAAAATCCAATTCACTCACTCATCATCAGACAAACACCCAGCCCTAGTGCATCACAAACTCTTTGTTTCATTGTCCTCTCTGACACAAAAGCAGAGTCCAGCCCTTCTCTTCTCTTCTCTTCTCTTCTTTTTTCTTTTCTCTTCTCTCTTTTCTTCTCTTGTACTCTCTTCTCTTCCGTTCTCTATTCTTCTTTTCTCCTCTCTGCTCTTCTCCTCTTTGTTCTTCTCTGCTCTTCTCTTAAAGGCCACTTCTTTGCAGTACATCCTTACATACTGCACACTGATGCTGTGCTACTGCTGTCTGTCTATGTTGCTGCTGTTGCTGTCTAATCTGCTGCTGCTGCCATCCCTGTCTGTTCTGCTGATGATGTCTGTTCTGCTGATGTCTGTTCTGCTGATGTCTGTTCTGCTGCTGGTGTCTGTTCTGCTGCTGATGTCTGTTCTGCTGCTGGTGTCTGTTCTGCTGCTGCTGCCTGTTCTGCTGCTGATGTCCGTGCTGCTGCTGATTCCCGTGCTGCTGCTGGTGTCTGTTCTGCTGCTGGTGTCTGTTCTGCTGCTGGTGTCTGTTCTGCTGCTGGTGTCTGTTCTGCTGCTGGTGTCTGTTCTGCTGCTGGTGTCTGTTCTGCTGCTGGTGTCTGTTCTGCTGCTGGTGTCTGAACTGCTGCTGCCTGTTCTGCTGCTGGTGTCTGTTCTGCTGCTGATGTCTGAACTGCTGCTGCCTGTTCTGCTGCTGGTGTCTGTTCTGCTGCTGGTGTCTGTTCTGCTGCTGGTGTCTGAACTGCTGCTGGTGTCTGAACTGCTGCTGCCTGTTCTGCTGCTGGTGTCTGTTCTGCTGCTGATGTCCGTGCTGCTGCTGGTGTCTGTTCTGCTGCTGAAGTCTGTGATGCTGTCTGTGCTGCTGCTGGAGGAGGGGGTGATTGATGGCCCAGCTCCCTGCTGCTCAGACATTAAATTACACCCACAGAGGAAAAGAGGGGAGAGGAGGAGGAAAGGCTGCCAGAGAGAAAACTAAGGAGGAAAAAACTTTTCAAGTTGAAATATTTGCTGGACACAACTACCGGGGCAGCAGAGCTCCCTTTATGAGCCCCTGTTACCCCCCCCCCCCCCTCACACCACCATACCACCCCACCACCACACCTATACTCCCCTCAACGTAAAAGGACTGTCTCCACACACAACGGTAACCTCTCTTAGTCTCTCTCTCTCTCCCTCTCTCTCTCCCTCCCTCCCTCTCTCTCTGTCTGTCTCTCTCTCACACACCTATACCAGAGGTGGGACATGACATGTGGGACTTCTACAAAATGTAAATATATGGATCAAATTCAAAGTTTTGTTCTTAAACTACAGAATAAAGTGTTTGCAGGGGAACAGCAAGGAATAACTTTTAAATAAATGTTTTACATAAACAGGCGCAAGATTGGTGGTATTTACACATTTTACACATTTCCACTGGAGTGGGTATGAGAGCGACTGAAACATCCATCCTGTGTAAACGCCCACCTGAAGGATGTGGGTGAGGGCGGGACAAAACCAGAATGTGACAGATGCGGGCGAGAGCAGGAGTTTGGCGAGAGTGGGATGAAAAATCCATCCTGCATAGACCTCTAACCCAGACCCCTTTTCTCTCTCTCTCTCTCTCACACACACACACACACACACACACACAGAGACCTCTAACCCAGACCCCTTTTCTCTCTCTCTTTCTCTCTCTTTCTCTCTCTTTCTCCCACACACACACACACACACACACACACAAACACACACACACACACACACACACACACACACACACACACACACACACACACACACACAAACACACACACACACACAGACCTCTAACCCAGACCCCTTCTCTCTCTCTCTCTCTCATTCTCACACACACACACACACACACACACACACACGCACACACACACACACACACACACACACAGCAGTGACACACACCACCAGGCCTGCCCTCTCCTGTGCATACACATCCTGCTCTATAGTTTAATTATCACTCGAAAACGTCGGCGCCTTCCGATTTACAGCCTGATTCTCTCACCCGAAGGTTTCTCTGGGCGCCAGAAGTGGATGAGTCTCTCTCACGCTCTTTCAACCAATGGGGGTGGATGCAATGGCTGTTAAAAACATGGACAGTGTGTACGCTCAGTGCAAAGTCAAACCACCGGAAGAAACAAACAAATGACGGTGAATTAATCAAACATCAGTCGGATCTGAACGACTTTTTGTTTACTACGCAGACTCTGCGCACAAACTCAATTTTGCCAATATGGCCGACCAGTTTTGGCTTAATTTCTTCATTAGATAAGTGCATGATATCATGCTGTTCATGCTTTATACACTCATTGGTTGGGTGCATTGGCTGTGTGAGTGTGTGTGTGTGTGTGAGGTTAAGCTAGAGTATGGGCGGAGGGGTGTTCAGGGGGTGAGTCTGAGAGTGGCTGCCATTTGTGAAAGCCATCATCCCGGCTTTAACGCACCTGACCTTCACGTGTCCGCATGCCGTAAATATCCCCTCAGAGAAGAGAAGCTAAGAACATCACGCTGAGAGAGGGAGGGAGAGAGAGGGGGAGGAAGAGAGGGAGAAAAGAGATAGAGAGGGGAAGAAAAGAGTAGGAGAGAGAGACAGAGACAGGTAAGTGAAAGA
>NC_137924.1:26658552-26671052 GCF_963457725.1 Sprattus sprattus
GTGCAGCCGAGAGGAAAATGCCATAAAATGTAAATGACTTGTGCTTTAACTCAAGGGCAAACACTGCAGCAGGCCGGACAGGGGAGCACCAATGGGAAAATCAGCCAAGGTGTCTCAGGTAGCTGGAGTGGTCAGAATGTCTGAGGACTCTCTCTCAATCCCTCCCTCTCTCAATCCCTCTCTCCCTCCCTCCCTCTCTCTCTCTCTCTTACTGTGTGTGTCAGCCTGTACGAAGGATATGCAGTCATTGAGTTATAAACATTAACAGCTGGCACAGACAAAAATGGATCAGAAGTACACTGATGGGCAGGAATACTTAGTAACACACACAGGCACCAACTGAAAGCACACGCACACACGTTCATCCACACACTTGCACACATACACACACACACACACGTTCATAAGCACACTGGCACACATACACACACACGTTCATACGCACACTTGCACACATATACACACAAACACACACACTGAAATGCACACTTGCACACATATACACTCACACACATTTACACTCATGCACTTAGTCACATACGGTTCTTACATACATGCACAACTGGAGCGCACCATCACATAGCAGGTGAATTTTGTAATGCAGTCCTAATGTGCCAAGCATTTGACATTTGTTTGTGTGTGTGTCTCTGTGTCTGTTTGTGTGTGTGTCTGTCTGTCTGTTTGTGAGTGTGTGTGTGTGTGTGTGTGTGTGTGTGTCTCTGTGTCTGTGTGAGTGTGTCTGTTTGTATGTGTGTGTCTGTGTATCTGTGTGTGTGTGTGTCTCTGTGTCTGTGTGAGTGTGTGTGTGTGTGTCTGTGTGTGTCTGTGTGAGTGTGTGTCTGTTTGTGAGTGTGTGTGTCTGTGTGTGAGTCTGAAGAGTCAGTGTAGAAATAGACAGAAAATGGGCCAGGACAGCACTTGGCCTAGTGGCGGTGGGGTGGAGGGGGCGTAGTGTTTGATTGATACATAGCACTGCTGGGGGTGGGGGTAGGGTAGCGGTCTGCATTTAAAGCGGGTAAAGTTACACAGTAGTGTGTGTGTGTGTGTGTGTGTGTGTGTGTATGCTAGTGAGGTGCTACTATAAATGGTGTCCTCAGTGCTGACAGTGGTGCCCCCTTTCCCTTTTTAAAGCAGTGCAGCCACGACCCCAGCCAGTGGATCTGTGCCGATCTCCTCCAGTCCTCCACCATAGTCTGTGCCTGTGCCTGTGCCTGTGTCTGAGCCTGCCTGCAAATAAAGCATTTCTTCCCCCCTTACACAGACAGTTTTGTTCCTTGGAGAGAAATTGAGACAGAGAGGGAGAAACAGGAGACAACTTGTACAGAAGAAGCGAAGAATTCTGTCTCTTAGCCAAACACACTTACCCCCCCGCCAATCCAACCTTTCAGGGCCCCGTGTCCCCTAAATGTAGCCCTCTTGAGCAATCAACCCCCTCCTCCCCTCCCCTTCCACCCACACTCATGCACACACACACACCAACCTCGCTGACATTCTGTTTTCATCCGTCTTTGTCAGGGGTGCTATCTGTCAGGCTCTCCTGCCTGCGGACATCCCTGGGTGTGAGATGAACTTTCTGATAAGCTGCTAACAATGTTGTTACATGTTAATGATCCCCCTTGCCACCAAACACACACACACACACTCACACCAAACTGCAATGATGTATGACTTCTGCAATGCAGCTCGGACTTGGACTTTCGCAGACACCACACACACACACACACACACACACACACACACACACACACACACACACACTCACGGACTCATACATTTACACCCCTATGAGGTACTGCATGACTACAACGAAACACAAACAATTACATACACTGGCATACACACAAACACACACACTGGCATACACACACACACACACGTGCATGCACACACACACACACAGACACACACACACACACACACAAACGTGCACACACACACACACAGACATCCTGACTATTCCAGACACCTTGGCTGGTGTTCCCTCAGGTTGATGTTACACTTGTCCTTGAACAAAAGCCCAAATGGTTTATATTTTATGAAATGTTCCCTCTCTCTTGCACTGTAAAGAGCCACAGACAGCACAAATCATACAATCCAACAAGCCTCTGCAGAAACTTCCTATTTCAGATAAGCTCTGGAGAAATTACACATGGTTAGATCATGCATTTAATCATTTTAGAGATGCTCTCTATGTTTGCCTGATCTGTGATATAGATTTAGGTATATCTTTTGACCATGTGTGCATTCTGTGTATCTAAAATAATACATCAATGTATCATCAATCTATCTACCTACTGTATCTATCTACTGTATCTATCTACCTATCTATCTATATATCTACCTATCTATCTATCAATCTACCTATCTATCTATCTATCTATCTATCTATCTATCTATCTATCTATCTATCTATCTATCTATCTATCTATCTATATATCTATCTATATATTTATCCATCCATCCATCACACGCAGAAACACATACAGATATGAAGTGCTGCATAACTCTCCCTCATCATAGACCCTTCATCTCTCTCTTTTCAAAAAGACAGATCATAATCAGATAGCGCCTGACACCGGTTCTGGCCCTGGGGTGCCTGTGGCTGTGACTGTGTGGGTGGCTGTGGCTGTGGGGGTGGCTGTGGGGGTGGCTGTGGCTGTGACTGTGGCTGTGGCTGTTGCTGTGACTGTGGGGGTGGGGGCGGGGGTGGCTGTGACTGTGGGGGTGGCTGTGGCTGTGGCTGTGACTGAGGGGGTGGATGTGGCTGTGACTGTGACTGTGGGGGTGGATGTGGCTGTGACTGTGACTGTGGGGGTGGATGTGGCTGTGGCTGTGACTGTGGGGGTGGATGTGGCTGTGACTGTGACTGTGGGGGTGGCTGTGGCTGTGGGGGTGGCTGTGACTGTGGCTGTGGCTGTGGCTGTGGGGGTGGCTGTAACTGTGGCTGTGGCTGTGACTGTGGGGGTGGCTGTGGCTGTGTGGGTGGCTGTGGCTGTGGCTGTGGCTGTGGCTGTGGCTGTGGGGGTGGCTGTAACTGTGGCTGTGGCTGTGACTGTGGGGGTGGCTGTGGCTGTGGCTGTGGGGGTGGCTGTGGCTGTGGCTGTGGCCTTGGCTGTGGCTGTGGCTGTGGCTGTGGCTGTGGCTGTGGCTGTGGCTGTGGCTGTGGCTGTGACTGTGGGGGTGGCTGTGGCTGTGGCTGTGGGGGTGGCTGTGGCTGTGGCTGTGGCCTTGGCTGTGGCTGTGGCTGTGGCTGTGGCTGTGGCTGTGGCTGTGGCTGTGGCTGTGGCTGTGGCTGTGGCTGTGGCTGTGACTGTGGGGGTGGCTGTGGCTGTGGCTGTGGCTGTGGCTGTGGCTGTGGCTGTGGCTGTGGCTGTGGCTGTGGCTGTGGCTGTGGCTGTGGCTTTGGCTGTGACTGTGGCTGTGTGGGTGGCTGTGGCTGTGGCTGTGGCTGTGGCTGTGGCTGTGGCTGTGGCTGTGGCTGTGGCTGTGGCTTTGGCTGTGACTGTGACTGTGTGGGTGGCTGTGGCTGTGGCTGTGGCTGTGGCTGTGGCTGTGGCTTTGGCTGTGGCTGTGACTGTGTGGGTGGCTGTGGCTGTGGCTGTGGCTGTGGCTGTGGCTGTGACTGTGGCTGTGTGGGTGGCTGTGGCTGTGGGGGTGGCTGTGGCTGTGTGGGTGGCTGTGACTGTGGCTGTGTGGGTGGCTGTGGCTGTGGGAGTGGCTGTGGCTGTGTGGGTGGCTGGGCAGGCTGCTGCTGGGTGTGTGTGTGTGCATCACTGCTACAGTCAGTCCCATGTGAGTGGGGCTAGGGGCGAGGGGGGTGGGTCACGTCCATCACCACAGCAGTGTGAATGTCAGAAGTGTCAGATGTAGCTGGTCATAGACTGTTAAGAATGCGTCCAGAAATATACACCTGCAGGATGAATGAACTCGAAAGACACCAAAACAGTCAGGTTGGCATTAGATACAGACATGGACATACAGAGTCTCTTTCGCTCTCACATACACACACACACACACACACACACACACACACACACACACACGCACACACACACGTACAGATGCAGTGGCTCGAGTTTCCCTTTTTCCACTGTATGGGAGCAGGGCGAGTCGTAATTCACCGACGTCAGCGCGTGGACAGCCCGACGGATGGATGACCAGGATCAAAAGACCACAGAGGAGAACCCCAGCTGCTGAGAGATGGCCTCTGATAACTCCTTCACAGGCTATATAGAGCCGCAATGGCCGCCGCTTCCACTCTGGTAATTTCTTCACAGGCTATATAGAGCCATTATGGCGGCCAATTCCATTCTAGTAATTTCCTCACAGGCTATATAGAGCTGCAAAGGCCGCCTATTCCATTCTGGTAACTTTGCTCACAGTCTAAGCCGTAAGTGCCACCTGTTCCATTCTGAAAACATCTTTGCAGTCTATCTAGACCCATAACGTGTGGTGTGTTCGTTCTGGTAATTTCTTCACGCACGCATACATAAAGATAAAACAGTCATCGAGTTCGTTCTAGTAATTCCTCCACAGTCTATATAACATAAAAGACACACATTGTGGCCCATTGGTTTTGGGGAGTCCTTTAACAGACTATATAAAGGTCTTATGTAGTCTTCTGGTCCTACTGTTAATTCCTTCACAGTCTATATAGAATAGTAACGGGGGTGTGCCCACTTAGATAATTCCTTCAGAGACATGGAACGGGCCAACGACACCATCAGCTGCAGGTGATAATTCCCTGGCACTGTGTGTGTGCCACAGGAGGCGGCAAAGCTTTGAGAAGCCATTCACGGCACACAGAAGGAGGATAACATAACCTTTCTATTACGTGAGAACATGCTATAATGTCATCTGCAGGCAGAGGTGCTGGTGTGTGTGTGTGTGAGTGTGTGTGTGTGTGTGTCGGCGGCCTGTGGTGGTGTCTGCTGTGTGGCTGCTCAGAGTAGTAAGCGTCGGTCTACACACCAAGAGCATGTGTGTGAACGGCTGAGGTGAAGTGTGTGAAGGCCTACACTTTGTGTGAATGTGTGTGTGTGTGTGTGTGTGTGTGTGTGTGTGTGTGTGTGTGTGTGTGTCTGTCTGTGTTTTAGGATCAGTGTGAGTGCTTCTGTGTGTGTGTGTTGTACATGTGTAAAACCTTTGGAAATGTATGCCTGTGTGTGTAAATGGGCTGTACACGTTTGCATCTGAGTGTGTGTTAATGTGTGTGTGTGGAGGGTGGATATGGGTATCAGACAGAGTGAGAAAGAGAAAGAAAGAGGCGGTGTGTGTGAGAGAGAGTGAGAGAGAGAGAGAGAGAGAGAGAGAGAGAGAGTGTGCACATGTGGATATAGAGAAATATAGAGGGAAAGACAGACTGTGTGTGTCTGTGTTTGTGTGTGTGTGTGTGTGTGTTTGTGTGTGTGTGTGTGTGTGTGTGTGTGTGTGTGTGTGTGTGTGTGTGATGTGTTCACGGTGCGAGGTGGCCCGGGGTTTAGGGGTATGTTTTCCCAGCTGCTGAGAGGGAAAGCCCTGTCCCCTGTGACAAGTGTTTCTCCAGCTGTGCCTGTATCAGAACCCCTCACACACACACACACACACACACACACACACACCCATCCATGAAAACACACAGTCACACACATACACACACATTCATGAAAAACATACACACTTCAGCTGCATAGAACACCCTTTTTAAAAATAAGAAGAGAGTTAAAAAATTAAGGGAAGAACAATCCATTATTTTCTCAGGGTTTTAAGCCATGTGTGTGTGTGAGAGAGAGAGGGAGAGAGAGAGAGAGGGAGAGAGAGAGTAAGAGTGATTGGGTTTGCTTCCGCATCACTCACTGATTCTGCAGAGGAAGTGAGGTGAGAGGAAGTGGGAATGTTATTATTTACACATGCGTGACGAGGTGATGACATATCTCCTCTCGCTACACCTTCCTACAGGCCATAATCCTGTCAATGGATGTGCCCACACACACACTCACACATGCACACAGTTACACTCATATACACACTCACATGACACATGCATGCGCACACACACACATCATATGTGCATACACAGTTCACATATGGGTGAAAATGTTCAAAACCAACATGTTCAGCTGAAATCCAATCGTCTTCCTTACTATGGAATAGAATTACATATCACATTTACACATATTTATATATGCACCCCCATTCAGTTCATAACTCAAAATATGAAAATGAAAGACATTCAAAGACATTTAACGTGTCCCTTGACTGTGTGAGTAAAGATGGCAGAGTGTGGGTCTAAAGGGTCTGGAGGGTAGGGAGGGGGGCGGTCATGTATCCTTAAAGGGTTTAGAGTCTGTTAGCGTGGACAGTCCCAGTTGGTCAGGCATGTCTGTCAGTGCTGCTATTACAATCCCTTCTGACAGCCTGAAGGATGTGTGTGTGTGTGTGTGTGTGTGTGTGCGCACGCTTGTGACCTTGGAACCAGAATTGAATACTAACCTTTAAGTACTCCCCATCCCTTTCAATACTCACACACACACACACACATATTTAAGTTCACACACACTCTCCACCTGCCCTTTTCCACACATCATTCTCTCTCTCTCTCACACACACACATATATATAAGAATGTACACATAGTTTGGGGAGATGATGTGTCTATGTGTGCATATGTATTCATCTGTAACGTGTGATAGTTTAATGCGACTCTGTTGTCCCGGTGATTATCCCTTGGCAGGGAACCATACCGTCACGCCAACGCCAACACCGGGGGTCTGTGTCCCGCCAGGGCTAGATTCCTCTGACCCCGTGCGCACACACACACACACCCGCGCACATGGTACAATGTGCTAATGCAACAATGGCCTGTTGTGACGAGTGTCTATGAGTGATAATGTAGATGACCGGCGGTGAGGAGCAAAAGGGTGTGGTGCTAATTTTCCCCGTTCAACAAAGGAGCCTTGTGATCTATTAGGGCAGTGGGCCTTAACTGGCCTGGCCTTGTGACACTTTACCTCATTAAGGTGTAACCCACATTTTATAGAATCCAAACCATAAAATAAGCATTAAGAGATAAACATAGGGCCAAAGTCTAACATCAGATTGAATTTAAATAGATATTTTTTTTTTATCACATTGTCAAGTTATATGAGGACTGTTTGCTTCACCTTTAGCCAAACGTCACATTATATTCTATTCTACTCTATATTATCTATATCACATACTATTTTATTCTATATTGTTCATCAAATGAGCTCATTGTACAAACAAAACTCCATGACGTCGCTTATCTCTGTCACATGATAACTACAAATTACAAGAAAATATGTTCCCCAGCAATATAACGTTACAGCACTACTACCAGCTGGCACTGGGCTCTCATGCGGTAAGCTATGCATCTGCTTCTCTCGCAAAACCCCTCTTCCCTTTGTGGTCGACGGATGAGAACCACGAAGACTCAGCTTTTCAACAAAAGTCATTGAAGTTCTGAAGGAATGCACGCACTCTGCGACCCAATTCGGAATGATTCCGCACCCCACTTTTGGGCCGTGACCCACCAGTTGAGAAACACTGTATAAGGGCATTCAGCCTTGGAGGAGGGGGGAGCCTAGCCAACCTGGGGGAGGGGGGCATTTTAAATGATCTCTGTGATAATTTAGACAGTGTGTGGTCCTGCACTGGGGAGAGGTCAGGGTGAATCAAGGGGCCCTGCTGAGGGGTTATTTGAAACAGGCACAGCGTGGACAGCCCTGAAACAACATCATTTGTGTCTCTCGCATGGTCCTGCAGTGTTATCTGTTGCCAAATATATCTGTCTCTTCTGTGTCTAATTTTCCATGTTTGTTTTTGGAATGACAGTGTAAGAAAGGAGAAAAAGAGAAAAGGAGAAAGAGAAACACACAGGCCTGAGGCCAAACTAAAGACATGGAATAGAGGGAGAGTGACAGCAGGAAGAACAGAGAAGCAAAAGAAGAAGAGGAGGAAGCAACTGAAGAGAAGATCAGAGAGGAGGGCAAAAATGAAAGACAGGGAACAGCAGATCCAACGAAAAGATGCCATGTTAGGTGGGGGCAGCTCGAAGGATTGCCCAGGGGCTGGGGGTTGAGGGGTGTAAGGTGACAGCTTTGACAGCTCCAGGCTCTTGCTGTCCTCCAGGTCTTGGGTTAAATTTAAACAGGGGGATTGAATGTGCACTTGGAGACGTGTAACCATGAGCCAAGGAGCTGAGGACTAGTCACCCCTGAGGGGGGGGGGGCAGGTGTCTCAGGGTGGGAGAATTTCAGGGGGAGAGAGAGACTACTGCGGGAGAGATGGCATGGGATTTGGGTCCGGAGAAAGTGATGAGCCCTCCACTTGTTGGTCCTGTCCAAACCTGGCACAGTTGTGTCCATCACAGGGGGTGTTGGCACCTTGGGGCCTGGTCTTCAAGGTCTTGCGTCCTTCTTGACTTCAGCATGTCCCGGGACCTGAAGGACTGTGCCCCTAATCTTACCCCTCCACACCCAGACCTCTCGCCCTTGTCCACCCCCCCTCCCCCCACCCCCGTCTCCCCATAGGGTATTTTGTCCCTCTCGCAGCTGTCACATAAATCACGTAGTGTCCACACAACGGGGAGGCTGGCAGTCTCACACGATAAGTGGGTGTCTGAGTGGCTTAGAGTTCTTCTGGTTCGGTAACAGAGCGGTGTTCCCGTCTAAAGGTTTTAAGGCGTTAATAAGTGTGGGCAGTCACTATTTCGATAGGTTTTTCAACAAAGTTGCCCCTGAGAAGATTACCGGTAACTGGCACTGGTAATAGCGTAACTCCTCAGTGATGGTGCTTTCTTATGTGCTGTCTGACAGTGCGCTAATAGTCTAGAGAAAAGGGCAAAGCCTTCCTGGGCCAAAGCACCAGGTCCAGCTGTGCAAAAATACCCATCATCTATTCTAGAGGGACTCGGAAAAAAGCCTGGAGAGATCTTGTTGACATTGCTGCCCCAAATCCTGAACTGATTTAGTCGTACACAACAATGATTAATGGTCCGAGATCTTATCAAGGAAATCCTTGACAAAGCAATCCTAAAATAAAAAAAATGTGAAACTGATGAACAATTATTATGATTCATAAAGACAGACGATGATTTATTACGACAAACGGCGCAATGACATCATCATTCCTGAACAAAGTCGATGAGGCTTCTCCCAGTGGGTTAGTTCACAAGCATCCATACTGACAGGCTTTTGGACGGGCCTTGTTGTTGGGCTACTGGGTCGTAAAAGTGGCTCTCTCCTCATTCAGTCATTGCAGTCAGCCTGTTTGCTGTTGGCTTCTGGGTATTAAAGTTGGCATGGACCAGGATACTGGCCCAAAGTCCAGTCTTGGCAGTGAGACCAAGTCTCGTGTGGATTCCCTGAAAGTCCAGGGATGGGTAATACCTCGTTAAATTTGATAGGTACAGCCACAGGGGGAAAAAAACAATTTGCAGCTGTGGTTAACCTCATCACGTTTTATTTGTTTGTTTAGCACTCCGATTTAGACATAGTGTGATGACTGAATTTTGCAGCCATTTTCTTACATTCAAACTGTGACCCTTTCTCATATTTCTTAAAAATGAATATAAAAATAATAAAACATTAACAAGTTGTAATTTATGTAATTTGTGAATGATATGGCCATTTTTTAACGCTCCAAGAGTCTGCTCCTTTTTTAATTAATGAATCTATAATGGTGGCAAAAGTGAGCAGGAGATGTTGTGTTCATTGATTCCCAGACTAAGACCATGTGTGTGCTGTCATCGAAATGTGAAATGTACTTTTTCTTTCCTGTCTTGCGAGGCACGCAACCAGTGTTAACATAAAATTGAGATATCTTTCACGAGGGCCTCTTCGAGACACGAGGACAATGTGCTGTGTTGTCCGTGAGACTTCCCCCCCCCCCTTTTTCATTGCGTCGATTTGGATTTGTCTTAGTCGTATTTTTCACACTGCTATCGAATGGCCTGGCAGAGTCTTGAGTGGAGCTCTCCGGTCCTCGCCGGCGTGGGCACCAGATTAGGCCCCAGCTGTCCTGCTGAACCTCATCATGCTTCCATATTCCGGTTTCTCGGAGAACAGGATAACCTTTCCATCCCTGGAGGACGACTAAGAGCGGCTGGGACCACCTGACACCAGATCACCCCTCTGGAATCCTGGGAATGGCGGCGTCCGTTCGATTGGACCTAACCGTCCGAGGATCGTGGCATCCCTGAATTGTGTTTATTTGTTGGCACCCTGTCGTGAAAACCTTCCCATCAACTGCATATTAATCTTGTCAGCGAATTTCCAAGTGTTTCTTTTTTTATTCCCCCTCCCCCCTCCCTCGCCTCACACACTCGCCTTGCGTCAAAAGCCTCCCGCTGCCACCGTCGGATGAATTTACGACCCTCTCCTCACCTCCTTCCGCCCGCACTGTCTGAACCCCACCCTCCCCACTCCTCCCGGCATCCTTTCACTCCTCTCTTTTCTCCCTTGCCCTCTCCCCACCTATACACACTTACACACACACACACACAAACACACACACACACACACACACAAACACAAATAAAGGGCACACATGAATGCAGACACACATGGCGCCTTTACAACACACACGTACAAACAAACACACACACATGCTAAAAGCTGCATGCTTTAACGCATAGCCCTCGTCTTGGGTGACGCGTAGCCATCGTGGCAGAGGGCACTAAAAAGCCAGAGTGATGAAAAATGTCCCAGTCCTGCTGAGAAGCCATCTTCTGTTTCACACCCAGGGAAATTTATGGGCCCTGCACCGGTCACTGCCTCGGGCTGTCTGTCTCTCTCTCCCACTGTGCCTGTCACCCTGTTCCCAATGTGCTCTCCTTCTCTCTCTCTCTCTATCCCCCTATCACTCTCTGTCACTCTCTCTCTGTCACTCTCTGTCAGCCTTTCTCTCTCCCTCTCTCTCTCTCTCCCACTGTGCCTGTCACCCTGTGCACAATGTGCTCTCCCTCTATCTCTCTCTCCCTCTCTCTTTCTGTCACTCTTTATCTCTGTCAGTCTCTCTCTCCCTCTCTCTCTGTCTCTCTCTTCCACTGTGCTTGTCACCCTGTGCCCAATGTGCTCTCCCTCTATCTCTCTCCCTTCTCTCTCTCCCTCTCTGTCTGCCCGTCACTCTTTTTTTCTTGCATCACTTCCTTTTGACCTTCTCTCTTTCTCCTCATTCTTTCTGTTGCTTTCTCTTTATCATTGGTGTTGTTTCTCACATTATATTTTTCTCTGTTTTGCACCTTTGCCAAATCTTCCCTTTCTGTTTGTTCCTTCTGTTTACCTTTTGCAACCACTGCCTTTTTCTTTTCCTTTCTAAGACCATGTGTGTGACCGAAATGTGAAATGTATTTAGTTTCAGGCTCCCTTTCTTCTTCTCCTGGTCCTGTCTCATTCTGGATCACTTTCTCATCCCCACTCCATCCTTATCGGTTTTTCTAGGCACCTCAGACCAACCTCCTGTCTTGGTTATCCTCTCTCTCTGTTCTGTCTTTTTCTTCTTGTCTTTAATCTTTTGTTCATATTTATTCACCGGCCGTTCTTTTGTTTGTGTTATAATCGCCCCCTCCTCTACCTCCTGGAAATGTTTTCATCTTTCTTGTCACTTGGGCTCACAGGATCCCTTAATCATTCCTAACAGTAGCTGCAAGCTTTTACAAACGTACGTGTTCTAAGCTTGCTTGATTATGAGTAACGACCACGCCTGTACTTTTGCCGTCATTTCTCATCAAATTATCGCCTGTGTGTGTGTGTGGTTTACAGGCCCGGCTCGGATACGTGTGGCAGGAGTCCGGTTGCGGGGAGCCGCGATTTTAGTGGCCCACTGAGACCCGTACTCACAGAGTGAGCGAGCACCAGGGGGCCCAGCGGCACTAGGCGATAACCACAAATGCCAGGAAAATACAAGCACTGGGCGGCTGGTGCAGGGAAATAAACAGAAACTATTAGGCGATAGTCATCGAGCAAACAGAGTCAAACCAATCGACAGTACGCTGTCTAAATAATCACACATAACAAATCATGGCAAATGAAAAACTATAAAAATGGAGCCCAGACATCTGTGCTATACTGTGGTGTGCTGTGCTGGAGGGGCTCCAGGGGTGGCGGTGCAGATAGGTAGGGGTAGGGCTGTGGCTGGGGGCAGTTCATCCATGGGGTAGGGGTAGGGCTGTGTGGCTGGGGGCAGTTCACCCATGCTCAGCCAGCAGGGGGTACAGTTCTTCAAAAAGGCCTGGGGGTCACTTTCCTCTGTAACGTACACCCACTGGGGGATGGTGGTGCGCGGACGGGAGGCACGGGGGTACTGACATGTGCCCCCTGTGTCCCAAATGCCAGCCAAGGGTCTGGGTCAGTCCTGTTGCCCCCCCCCCAACCTTAAAACTTGGTGAACCGCAGCCGTACCCACCCTCCAGATCAGATTTACAGAGTCGCTGAAATACGGGAAAGAGATACGGGCCTATCAGTGTGTGTGTGAGTGTGTGTGTCACTAAAGGAGAGGCGT
>NC_137924.1:26676052-26698552 GCF_963457725.1 Sprattus sprattus
CAACCAACTACAGGTCAAATAGTAGCCTGTAACTAGTCTATTAAGTGATGAATGTATAGCCTACTTCCTAAATATGGTCAGGTCCTGTCGTTTAGCCTAAATGTCATAAGGGATAGCTAGTCTAATTATTAATATAACGGACATGTGCCTAACACAGGCCTTCATGGTTTAAACAAGACCCCTGATCAAATACAATTAAATAAAGTTTAACTGATAACATACCTAAGTTGAAAGCAACACTATGCAACTATTTATTTTCCTTGTCAAAGGGGTGGCCTGCCATGAAAAGTTTGGGAACCACTGGATTAGTCCAATTTTATCGGTCGTCTTAGAGTAATGTTCCAGAAAATGTCATAATTGACCATTTCAAGACAAAAAATGGCCTCTCTATTACAAGACAAAAAAAAGTACCTCTCCACAACCTTGTCCAAACATAACTGAGTCGGTGACATGACAGGCACACATGTAAGGGTCCGTTTTCTATGGTGATCTCCTATGTTTCTAAACCTCCAGGCGCATGTTATGAAGTGGCTTTTCACACAGGATATTGGGTCGTCTGT
Source organism: Sprattus sprattus (assembly GCF_963457725.1). Lineage (NCBI taxonomy): Eukaryota > Metazoa > Chordata > Actinopteri > Clupeiformes > Clupeidae > Sprattus > Sprattus sprattus. The sequence goes on from NC_137924.1 coordinate 26,676,613, forward strand.
CGGCTGGGAGTTTGACTCGTCAGGCTCGCGTGTCAACACCTACCCGTCGCCAGGGTGACATCGCCGCGGGAAACAATGTGGCCTAACATCCAGCGGGCCCACTAAAATATCGGCAGGGTGGAACCCCCCTGACTCCTGGCCTCGGAGCCCTGATTGATCATTTGTGAGGAAAGTCTGACTTTTATTGTTTATGTTCCAGGGATGGAGGCAGAAAACAAGCGCTTACTTAGGCTGGTCTGGGTTTAACAGGCGTCTTTTGTGGTGCCTGGTCAGCGCACTATGGCCGCCCCCTCTTTCTCTCTCTCTTTCTCTTTCCTTCTTTCTTTCTTTCTTTCTTTCTGGGGAAACATTTTCACTTGTGCAAGGAGACTACTTTATTATCAGTGACAGACTGACTGACTGACTGACTGACTGCAGGTCTTGTTTGTGACTTTTCAAAACACATTTGTGTTGTAACTTTGCCAAACACACAGTGTTGTAACTTTGCCACTGTCAGTTTCCCATTTGTAACGCTCCTTACTAAGACTATTCTTCTCTACTCAGACAATAAGGACTATCAGATTGCATCTCTATGACACTTCCTCATTTAAAATAACCCACATATATTTTAGTGTATAATTCCTGTTTTATTCATTCATATAATTATTCACAATATACTTCTACACAAGTCATTACTCCTTAAGAGTCAGAAAGGCCGGAGACGGAGAACATTTCTTTCTCCCAGCATTCTTGTAACTGTTTATGGCAAAATAAATGCATAGCAAAAATATCAATGGCAATGTTCAGCTGGTACTGGGATTTACCTAGGATTTCGTCCATACACGCAATAGTGTTTCACATTAAAGCCGATCACGCAGCCCTGCTCTGGACAGTGTTGGCTTCTTCCCTGCCAGACAGACGCGTGCTGTTGGCCTGGGCTGGCGAGGCTTAGACGTCCCCTCTCCTCTCCGCCCTGTCACACAGATTTATGACCCATCCTATTTAGATAATGATGCAGATCAAACTGTTCGGGGAAAACAAACATGTATTTCATTCCTCGCCCCTATTTAAACGCACGTCGTAAATAATTTTACCTTTCCTTTTCACAAAAAAAAGAAAAAAACACAGTGCCACCCTCCACACGAATGTTTTTAGAACAAATCTTAACAGGAACGACCCCTAATCGATTCCTATTTATTTTCTCTTTTTTGTTTTTCCTTTTCCTGTATTTGTTTTTAATTGGACAGATGAATATAGTTCCAGCTGTGGAGCATAGTGGCATTATTGTTTGGGTGTGGGTACACAGAGAGCTGAAAGCACTGTAAAGCGCAGGATAAACAGCACTCTCTAAGGAAGGGATTGAATGTCTGTTTATGGGCAGTAATACCAAGTGCACGGCTCTAAAGTGACTAATTACATCAGCTGCATGGATTTCTGGGGAGAGGGCTTAAAAAAGGGGTGGGGGGGGTACAAGAGAGGAACAGAGATGGAGAAAGAGTGTGTGTGTGAGTGTGAGAGAGAGAAAGAGGGAGGAGAGAGAGGAAGCGTGTGAGTGTGTGAGTTAGTGTGTGTTGTGTTCATTAAATATTAATTTTGTGTTAATTAAATATTGCAAGAAGTGCATTTCATTTGTGTGTAAATGAGCAAGAAGCTCAGCGCAAGCATGAGGCAGATGGACACTACAAACAAGCAATGTGTGTGTGTGTGTGTGTGTGTGTGTGTGTGTGTGTGTGTGTGTGTGTGTGTGTGTGTGTGTGTGTGTGTATGTGTGTGACAGGAAATGTCAGCAGGACAGACGTACAGAGAGAGAGAAAAACAGAAACGATGGGACAGAAAGACAGAAAGAAAGAAACAAAAAAAGAAATAAAGAAAGCCAGAGTCCCAGAGATGGAGACACACACAAAGAGGCCGAGCGAGTGAATGAATGACTGTGTCAGGAGGAGGAGGAGGAGGATGTGAAGGAGGAGGAGGAGAAGGAGGAGGCGCAGTGGGATGAGGGTAGCTCTGACACTGGAACAGCAGTGGTGGTGGCGGGGGAGGACTGGTTTCCTGTGCCCTGATCTCTCCAGACCGCTCTCATTAAAAACATGGCTCCCTCTTCCTCCCACATGACATGTTCCACACATGGGACAGCACCCCCCGTCCCCCCCTTTCCCCTCCAACCAAACCTGCACTCCACCTGGAAGGCGTACAGCTGCACAGCATGTCACATGGCCGCCCGGAACATTCCAACAATGTCATGACTACACCACCATACCTCTGCCATGTTTCATGTGTCAGAGTTTGCCTTCTGTTGTTTTGATGGCAGTGTATCATCCTAGGTATTCATCAGTGCTCTTTTCCCAGGGCGGAAGCTGGTTAAGTGTTGTGACTGGTGTTGCTGGTCTCCCCGTCCTTTGAAGACGTCACTTCTCCTCTTGCTATTCCATCAAACTACATGGAATACTTATTCATGTGGGAATCTTCAAAAAAAAAAAAATGGCGAATAAGCAGAAAGAAAAGCAAAGGAACCCAGGAGTAAAAGAAGAGTTTGAAAAATATGTGCTACATGCATTAAATGGCTGTTGGAATTCCCTCACGACAAGTCGTTTGGGGCCTTGCTGTCACCTCATTGCTTGGGCTCTAACTAGATGCTTACAGGCCCCTCACACCTCAGGAAAAGCCTTGAAAAGTCTCCTGTTAGCAGTTTACCTCCGTGCTTGACGTAAGTAGAGGCCAGAGACTTGTCATGAGGTGTGTGAGGTCAACACATCACAATCACACACGTAAAAATAAACTCTGACCCTTCTTTGCTCGCACACACAGAAAAATCAAGTATCACTCACTCACTCTGACACTGTCTTTTTCTCTCTTTCTCTCTCTCTCTCTCACACACACACACACACACACACACACACACACACACACACACACACACACACACACACACACACACACACACACACACACAAACACACACACACACACACACACACACACACACACACACACACACACACACACACACACACACACACACACACACAGGCATATGCACATGCACACTCAAGCTGAATGACCTAACTGCCAACAACACCAACACTGCAGAATTATAAAACAGATTAACTTTCCAGGGAGCAAAATACATATTCATTTTCAGGCTGATGGCAGGTAGCAGGTGTCTATGGAATTTACTGTGTAACTTTGGGGGACAAGGAAACTGTGGTTACTCCAAGCTTTTAATGAATAATGCCATGTGCACTTACATCATGGAGAAAACAAGGGCATATTGTTCTAAGGTAGCAATACATTTCAGATGGAAGACAGTGATGCTGCAGTGTGGACGGCAACTATGCAGTTTGCTCACTCCCTATTGGTCACAGACTTAACAATAACTGATCCCACTGGACGCCATCAGGGAGGGAGAAAAGCAATAACGGAGGCCATATTCAGTCTCTTAGTTACATCTATGAATGCTCCCAGTTAGGAGCTAGTGTGACAGGTGTGAGGTTCTAATCCTATACGGTTTAAGCTGAGACGTGAAACGCTAACCGCTAGTCAACAGGTGTCAGAAACCAAACCGAAACTCTGCCGTCAAAAAGAGAGCGGAAAAAAAAGGATTACTGACACAAGTGCGGCTGAAACACCAGGGAGGCGTTCTTACCGTGATGTGACAGCGGTGAAGTTTCTGACATCACTCAAACCTCCTGGCTGTCGGTGGGGGTAAGTGCTCTCGGATGGCCCATGTGATTGTCGGCTAGAGGTTCTCTTTGGAAAGTCAATGCTGCCACCTAGTGTGTACATGCAGTACAACTGGTCAAAGGACTGTCTTTGAATGGCCATTATTGTACACTAAACCCTACCAACGACAGGCCAAATGGAAGGCTCGAACATTCTTTCATTACTGACATTTTAACTTTTAGTCATTTAGTCACCCAGGGTGACTTACAGTTGGCTATTTTAGGTCCGACAGTTATGTATTTTGATCGTTAAGTGGGCTACCTAGTGTTGTAAGCCTAGTCAACCAGTTGAACTTCAGTGCAAAAATCCATTACCTTTAATTTACTGATTTTTTGTTAGTGTTAAATATCAGTTAGCCTGTCCCTCCATCCACAGGGTGTCTTGAGGTTTACTTGAGGCCAAACTCAACAAATATGTCAGACAACACCTCGGCCTGACACACTTTGCAGGTAATGCCAGCACCTGAAAGGCTTTGTAGGCCAAACAATCTGAAAAGCTGCCAAAATGTGTAAGGCCAGTTATCAAATCCTGACCAAGTAGAGTAGACTGTATGTGGAAACCACACAAAAGAGGTGAGCATAAATAAAAAATAATTCCCAACCTTTCCCAACGACGTATCTCTTAACTGAATTCAGGGCTTCGGGCTGTGAAGCAAAGGTCCTAAATATTTCAACTGACACCTTATACTTCGCACCGTTATGAAACCTATCTGGCTTTTGTTCCTGTAGACTGCAGTCAGTGGTGGACCTAGTCTTGCTGCTGATCATCTGAGGCCACTGCTGAAGTCTTAAACTGGCCCAGACTGACTTCTCGTAGATGGGAGGTTTCGTAGGGTAACTCCAGTGCTGAAGTCTTAAACTGGCCCAGACTGACTTCTCGAAGATGGCAGGTTTTGTGGGGTAACTCCCTGATCTCACAGTTTTTGATGCTTTGCTGTTGGAGTCAGCATATGTAACCCTCTGTTTAACGTTGAATAATGTCTCTCCTGTAAAAGAGTTTTTTTTTCCAAGCAGCTTCAATTAAAAATCAGGCCGCCGTCGTGTCAAACACCACACCGTGGGCGAGTCTGGTTTAAAAAAAAAAAAAAAAAAATGGCCCCCTTCCTCTCTTTAGGAATTTTTAATCTTGGTAGGTGTGACATTTACGGCCAAAAGAGCAAATGTTCCCCCATAAAAGCTGTCAGGCTTTTTACGGCCGTATAAATACACAGTTCATTTGTTTTCTGGCCTGCTATGTGAGGTTGGACAGAAAATTGAACAGAGGGGTGAAGGTGTTTGTGATGTGTAATCTCATTACCTCAAGCCCTCTGATGACGGCCTTATTAACGCACCGCTGCGAATGATGTGTTTGATGTGGGCGTGAACCGCAGGTAAGTGTCAGGAAAGCTACAGTTTACACTTTTCATTTTGAAAGCGGAGCATTCCTTCGCAGAGAGAGACTGGGTGGGAGAACTGTGAAAATAAAAAAGCATGACCAGTTGTGGGCCTTGCTGCCACCCTTACCTCCCCTCCTCTGATACCCACACGACTCCCACAGCCGTGAAATATGACTGCCACGTACACGCGGCCTAGTAACTGTAAATTGTGTCCAAGTTACGAGCGTGTTAAAGTCTACCTGCATCCTGCCTGTAGGCTTACTACTACCCTGCTCTGCTTCCATAGAGAATAACCCTTTGGAATAACACGGTTGAGAGAGAGGGAGAGCGCTCTATATAAGAGTCTCCCTCCCTATTTCTCTGTGACAGCAGTTAAGGGAGGTTTGGGAGAATAATTGGAACTCCCACTCTCGCTTTGCGACGCTGAGGCCTGTGCTGCCGGTGGTCCGAGCCTCTGGTGAAAGCTCTCGACACGGCCCTCAGTACGGGACCTCTGGGTCTACACACACCACAAACACACAATCGCAAGTGAAAGTCTCTCCTGAGCTCTTGTACAGGAAAAGCTGTAGCAAAAAGCATTCATCACACTTGTCTGGACTTATTTGCGCGGCTATGGGGAGGGAGAGATTAACAAGGACTAGAGGAGAAAAATGTCAGTCAAAAGAAAATATAGGTATTAGAGTACATGTAGTGTATATTTTAAATGGATGTATAGCTCTGAAGGGACCTGCTACATACATTCACCTTCCTTGACGCAAAGATTGCTTTTGTATTTTATTACAAATACCTTTTATTAAAAGCCTGACAACACAGATGCAGTTAGTTGTGGCAAAGGTCAAGATATTTTCCCCTTTTTTTCAGCACAACATACTCCCCATACTAAGTCCCATCAAAATGTAGGCTATCTTCCAGAAGACAAAATGGTCCTCGCTGTGGTGCGTCTAACATACATTCACAAAGGCAGTTTATAAGAAAAGCAAAATGCCAGACAAACATTTTTTCGTTCTTTCTTTGTTTATGCAAATGAAAGGATGGCTCTCTCCCTCTTCCTCCTCTTCCTCTTCTTCTCCCCAAAGTGGCCGGTGGCATCGGCGAAGAACATCACGTCCTCCTTGCTCTCGATCTCGCGCTGCAGGAACTGGAGTCCAGCGCCGTTGAACCCCAAAACATCCTATGAGGGTAATACGCAGGAAACATTAACGTTAATGATATTTACATTAATACTTTTCCCCAAAAAACTTTCAAATTATACTATTTATCCCAAATACACTCATCTCTTGTTGCAGTTACTAATTGTGTAGCTTTGCAGCTTCGATTTCATAACTCATCTTGTGGACTTGTAGTCCAAAGCTAATGGGTTAGATTCTCTGAACATGACTACTGATAAACTGTGCATATCTACAATACTGAGTATACTCAGACACAGAGCTGATCTTTTACTGAGCGTTTATTACTTATACTGATTATACAGCTTATTACACTGTAATAAATATGACATAATAACTAGGGGTGGGGGGATTCTCTCTAAAACGATTCTGTCTCGATTCAGAAAAGTTTATAATCGATTTTGTAATTTAAAAAAAATTAATCTGTTGATTTTCTTTAATTATCAAACACAAAGTAGGAAGTGATTTTAGACTCTGAGTAGCAAACTCAAATGATTTAAAAGTCGAAATGCATCAATAATGGTTTTATCGGTTTAGAATTGATAATCGATAATTGGTTTAAAATCGATAATCGGTTAAGAATCTAATCGTTGACCTCTGAATCGGAATCGAATCGAATCGTGAGGTGCCAAGAGATTCCCACCCCTAATAATAACTAAGAAGAGAAAATGGTGCAATTACTACACATTTAACTACACATATATTCACTCTACGACAAAACATGGAGACCACCTTTCATGTAATTCAATGTAACGGCAGGTTTCAGTGTATTTTAGTCCTGCTAATAGGCACTGGGGTAACTGTGGCTAATCACAAGTACAGTGTACTCACCCTAATTTCCTTCACTTTAGATATGGTGTTGACTCTGAGCTCATCCATCACAGACAGCATCACCTGATTAGTAGTGATCTGGCCAAAGTGAACCCTGTGCAGAAATATGGAAAAGTGAAGACGTGCACGCAAGCGCACACACACACACACACACACACACACACACACACACACACACACACACACACACACACACACATTGAAAGTCACTCTGTACTCCTTCATGTGTATAGCATTTTGTTATACCTGACCACGTCCTGAACTATAAATCCAGTGTTATTTAAAAGTGCTATTTATTTCTAACTTAGTTAAAATATCTGCCACCAGGCCTGGAATTTCATAATTTTAGGGGCAAGACCACTTGGGGGCATTGGTGGGGCATATTGTTTTGAGGGTACATAAGGGCATCAAGGTAGTGAAGTTAAAAAACATGATTTTTGTGTCCATTGGCCGATGGACATGAGATATTAACAAGGGCATCAAGACCAGGAGGAGGGGCAACTACAGCCATGGCGCTCGTGTCATCTGTGAGACTCCTGCTCCTGTTCGCCACAGAACTCGCTGTATTTCTGTTTTGTTTTTGGGAACAAAAAAACTCACACAGAGGGCGCATGTATTTCTCCTACTCCTCACAAAAACGCTTTCACATGAGTGAGTGTGTGATGTAAATCAGACCGGCGCTGTGTTAGGAGGGCTTTACCTAAGCAGGAAGAAGAGGCAGCGGCACACCAGCTCCACCTCCAGGCCATCCTTCACATAGCAGTTAAAGAGCTTCAGCAGGTCAGGCACGTACATGAAGGGCAGCACCAGCAAAGACACTTCCAACTCACTAGAGAGAGAGAGAGGGAGAGAAAGAGAGAGAGTGAGTGGAAGAGAGAGTGGGAGAGAGAGAGAGTGAGTGGGAGAGAAATGAGAGAGAGAGAGAGAGAGAGAGAGAGAGTGAGTGGGAGTAGGAGAGTGAGTGGGAGAGAGAGAGTGGGAGCAGGAGTGGGAGAGAGTGGGAGAGAGAGAGAGAGAGAGGGAGAGAGAGATAATCTGTGATTCAGCCAACTACAACTGATTCAGAAAGCAGCAGCCTCTAGGCGTGATGTAGTCTTGATCAGGGCCACAACCACGGGAGTATCCACAGGAAGGGGCTCGTGGTTCAAGTGGTATCAGTTCCTCAGATTAGTGTGTATAAGTTTATGGGCCCACATTAAACATCCACCTATACGTATGAGGCCACGTCCCCTAAGTAATCTAAACCTAACATATTTAGTCAGGTCACATCAACTCAATAGACCACTTCATCAGGGCATAAAACAAATACAGACTCCCCATTGAAATCCGATTAGAACAAGAAAATGCATTATTATTGATCTGTAACCCCAAAGTCAACACTAAGTCAATCAGAATGGATTAGTGAATACGCATGATGTTATGAACCCTAGATAATTAACGGTAAACCACCATATTTGTATTTCATAGAACATATTTCTAGAAAAGATGTATTTAAAATTCAGCAATGGCTACCACACAACACACAGGATGTGCTAACTATGACACAGCCAAGGGCAGCAGAATATTTGTTTTTGTGAAATCAATCATGTGCAAACGCATTAGTGGATCTCCATGACGACAGGAGGCCTCACCTGGAGCGAACCTTCTTGATGACATCCAGCACGTAGCGGGAGGGCTGAAGAGGGATACAAAATCAACCCTTTAACTTTGCTGCCACAGTACTTCAATTACATTTCATTTATTTATATACACAGTTACACATTAACAGTTACAGAACCCAAGGCCTGAATCACACAGACACATTGGTGGCTGGTAGTGAAATATCCAAGTCATTTCCAGGTCACTAAACCCAGTCAGAGGTGTTCTGCTTCACTCTGGGCATCTCTTACAGTCCCAGACGTGCTCAGACGATCAGTGGCTAACTGGGACTGAACCCACACCAGGGTCTGTACTGCAGTTGCTATCTGGGACTGAACCCGCACCAGGGTCTGCGCTGCAGTGGCTATCTGTGCCTGAACCCACACCAGGGTCTGTACTGCGCTGCATAAATGCAGAATACTTACTGAGGCGTTCCCATTGGCCACCAGGATGGGGTTCATCCTTAGAGGGGGCAGCTGAAGGAAGAGAAAAGAAAAAGCAGAACATTTGTTCCTCAACACATAATGGACCACAGCTGCTGATGACCAACCCTAGTTTACACCAGAAGAGGTGTTTCAAACAACTTAAGTCTGTTAAAGTGACCTGTGTGTTTGGTTTGGGTGGGGAGTGTGTGTGTGTGTGCGTGTGTGTGCGTGTGTGTGCGTACGTGTGCGTGTGTGTGTGCGTGTGTTTGGATTGGCTAGTGTGTGTGTGTGTGTGCGTCAGAAAGCTCTGTACCGGTTTCTCTGCTGCCTTGCAGGCTGCCTCGTGCTCCTCCATCTTCTGCGTCTCCTCTCTGTACAGCTCCAGAGCCTCCATGATGCGCTCGGCCTTCAGGCAGGGACAGAGGGGAGGGTGGGAAAGAAAATAATGAGATTCAGATCGACAGACGGACACCAAAATACTTCCCAAAATAAACCCAAAAGGCACAGATGATTTTAAATGGTGTCTCCTTGAAATATAATCTTTCTCGGACATGATATTGATGTAATGCAGACACACACTGAACTGTGATCTCTCTCACAGAGAGGAACACTCACAGCTTTGACCGTTTCTATCGTCTTTTTTGCGGCAGGTGCTGCTTCACCAGCCGTCTCTCCAGGAACCTACGAGAACACACACACACACACACACTAGTTAGACACGACTACATACAGCAAACACACACACGCATGCGCACAGAAATGCACACACCCACTCACTGACACACGCACGCACACAGACACACACAAACACAGGCAAACACACATCACAGGCACACACAGACACACACACACACATGCACACACAGACACAGGCACACACACACACAGACACAGGCACACACACGCAGACACAAACACGCACGCAAACACACACAAAATGACTCACCACTGGCTCATCTCCTTTAGCCATGCTCTCCTCAAATTCCGCCTCCCTCTCCTGTGAAAGGCAGGAAGAAAAAAGGTTACAGAGAGTATATCACTCAGTCTCAGACACACACACACACACACACACACACAACAATAGTATACAGCACACACACACACACACACAAACACACACACACACACACACACACACACACACACACAACAATAGTATACAGCACACACACACACGCGCACACACACACACACACACACACCCTAGAGTAAATAACACACACTTACATAAACAACAATAGCATACAGTATACACACATACACACAACAATACATAACCAAATGAGCTGACTGAGTGGACATCTTTTTAACGGTTCAGAGGTAAACCTGCTGTGAATGTTCGTCTCACCGTCTAACGGTTCAGAGGTAAACTGCTGTGAACGTAAGTCTCACCATCTAACGGTTCAGAGGTAAACCTGCTGTGTGTAAGTCTCACCATCTAACGGTTCAGGGGTAAACCTGCTGTGAATGTTCGTCTCACCGTCTAACGGTTCAGAGGTAAACCTGCTCTGAATGTAAGTCTCACCATCTAACGGTTCAGAGGTTAACCTGCTGTGTGTGTCTAAGTCTCACCGTCTCCTTCTCGTCCTCCAGGATGATGGGCTCCCTGGTCCTGTCCCACAGGCGCAGAGACTTGTCATGGGAGGACGACACGATGTGGTCGCCGTTGGGACTGATGGCCAAACACCACACCTCCCGATGGTGGCCCTGACACACACACACACACACACACACACACACACACAAATTTGTATACAGAGACAGACACGGACATATGTACACACACATGCATCCAAAGGCATTAACTCTTCATTGGGACTATTTAAGGACAAGAACTAGCCCCGTCAAAGTGAGGTATACAAACACTCTGTAATTAAAAAGCAGAAACAGACACACACACACAGATGGCTGTAAAGTTAAAACTATAATTAAATAGCCAGGTGGAGCTATTTACAGCATGCGTCCCATGGGGTTCCCTTATGTTTTCCATTAAAATCACCACCTCCTGCCCCCCCACCCCTCCTCTCACACCTTTCACCTCCCTGGGTAGGACCAGCACGCATGGAGAGAGGGATCAGGGAACAAAACAAAAAAAGAGGGACAACGTTCCGGGGAATGTCACCTCTAGAGTCTGGATGTGTTCAAACTTGTCGGCGTCCCACTGTTTGATCTTCCTATCCTTGCCCGCCGTGAAGAACAGATGGGTCTTGGGGACAAACTGGAGAAACATGACGCTGAAGCAGATGATGGAGAGATAGAGAGAGGGGAGGACGAAGAAAGATTAAGAAGAGGGACAAAAAAAAATACAGACCAGGTATAACAAGGTTGAAGGGAAGCAATGGATGACAAAATTATGACTTTACTGGGCCATCTGGGAATTATGTCATCGCTCTGTGTCTGTGAAGTTCTTTTTTTCCTCTCTCTCTCTGAAGTTTGTGAACTTTTATCCAAACTCAGACATATGCAAACACTGTCCACATATACCAGCCTCATAAATATGTCCTGAGTAGGTTGAAAGTCAACAGATGGCTGTGGAAATGGACAGCTTGATGCTCCCACTTCAGTATGCATCCTCTAAGTTACTGTTGCAACGTTGAGGGGTTTTACAGAAACTACCAACAGTCCCACTGTTATCAAGAAAAACAGCAGGCTTCTCATATTTCGTTTTTATAAATCAACAGACAGGTGACTTGTTTAGGTATAAAGATAAGAGAGGCCACTGTGTGAGACCTGCTGTCCACTAGATCTGGGAATTCAACCCCTCGCTCTGTCAACAACTGAAATGAGCTAGGTAGCCCACTCACTGAGATACTGTCTAACCATGCACTTGCACTGAGATACTGGCCATCCTTGCAATTATGAAATGAGTTAGGTAGCCCACCTCACTGAGATACTGTCTAACCTTGCAGTTATTAAAGGAGCTGGGTAGCCAATTCACTGAGATACTGTCCATCCTTGCAGTTATGAAATGAGCTAGGTAGCCCACCTCACTGAGATACTGTCTAAGCTTGCAGTTATGAAATGAGATAGGTAGCCAATTCACTGAGATACTGTCCAACCTTGCAGATATTAAAGGAGCTGGAAAGCCAATTCACTGAGATACTGGCCATCCTTGCAGTTATGAAATGAGCTAGGAAGTGTCGTGTCTTATTCTAAGAGTTCTCAAGAAACTTCTCAAGGCAAATAGGTATGAGTATACTGAACGGTTTATTCAGAGGAGATAACTACTGCTGAGCTGGTCCATGGAGCATCTCAAAAACTCTAGTCATAAGCTAAAGTGATCAAGTAGATAATCTAACCAACAAGTCCCCGTGCCCACTTTTATATTGATCAAATCACCCTTTGCTCTGGTTTCATTTGGGTCTTATTTGCGTCATTGGACTCGACCGCACCTAGAGATGGAAAACAACAGGTACCTTACTTGCGTCATTGGACCTGACCGCACCGAGATGGAGAACAATCGGTCCAACTATCTTAACAATGTTGCCTATCAACCAGTTTGCTTTGTCTCTGTCAACAGAATTAACCACCTTGAGATACATGGTGTACAGCTTCCTGTGATACCAGGTATCTCGGGGGCTTTCAGACACAGTTCTTCACATTGTCTGCCTTGTGGCTTTTGCAGAGGCGTCTGTCACCTTGCCCTGACACCCCTTTGTCCCTGAAGCATCTAGGTAGCCTATGCAGAGGAGGCATGTTTGCCACGTGATTTATCATAAAAGGTGTCTTTGCAATCGGGGTTATAATAACAGGCCTGTCTGCCTCATGATTTCTCGGAAATGCTATCTGCTCACTTGGGTTTATAAGACTGTCTAAGTCTGCCATAGGAAGTCTCTAAAAAGGGGCCTTTTCTGCCTCTGGCAGCCTCTTCATAAGTTATAAAGAGCTATCTCTATTTGTTGAGATGTCCATGTTCCAGTACCAGCCATACACATTATTCAACAGTACAGTAATAAAGAAGATAAAAATATGACAGAAGCCAACTCTGAGATACTGTTATGAAATGAGCTAGGTAGCCACCTCACTGAGATACTGTCTAACCTTGAAGTTATGAAATGAGCTAGGTAGCCACCTCACTGAGATACTGGCCAACCTTGCAAATGCAGTTATGAAAGAAAAACGTGTAATTGTCAGCCCGTGTGTAGGTCAGTCAGCTCACACCCTGCTGGCTCCTCCTGGTGCTTACCTGTCATCGTGCGCAAACATGGAGCGGTGGCAGTCACCGAAGTCCAGGCCCCAGATCTTCACGTTTCGGTCAGCTGAGCCAGTGGCTATCAGAGCACTATCCTACAGAGCAGAGCAGAGCAGAGATGAAGAGACTTAGGCCTGTCAGGGTTAAAAGGAATGTGAGCAGAAAGGGAAGGGGACACAAATCAGACTATAGTGGCAGATACAAAGGCTGAAAGTGGCAGGTACTTACATGAGAGATGTCCAGGCAGAGGACAGGTAGCTTGTGACCATACAGAGACAGGAAGAACTTAGAAATAGAGACAGCTGACAGTTAGGACGTTACTGGGGAGAGTTGTTGACCACCATAATTGATTAAACAACTACATTTTGTATCAAAATTGCACTCCAGTGCTGAAAAAAATGGTTAAATTATTCTCTCTAGATAACTACAATGTTTGTGTCATCTTTGACTGCAGTAACTTAATTCACTGAAGTGCTTTATGGAAAGATCAGTTTCTTAAGGGATGCGAGAGAAAAGTTGTTAAATTGAGAGTTTGGGAATCATAGGAAAGCTCCCACCTTAAGTGTGTCCACATAGAAGACTTTAACGGTGCTGTCAAGCAGCGACACGGCCAGCAGCCGGCTGTCAGGACTGAAGCGCACACACAGCACATCCTCATCCAGCTGCAGAGTGCGGGTGTGTTTCACCGTAAGCCTCCTGTGCACAAACACACACACACACACACACACACACACACACACACACACACACACACACACACAGGCAGTCATACACACACACACACAAACAGACACGCACACACACAGACACGCACAAAGGCATAAAACAGTCAGACACCCAAGTAAATACAAAATCTATTCACATACTCAGCGATCAAACAAACTGAACTGAATGAGATTATGACACCCCTTAAACACTTGATGGCCTCACAGTGAGGCAATGTTCCACTGACATAATTCCCCTCGCCCTTTGACAAACAGAGTGCAACTTCCGACAGATAAGGGTTTTTTCTCACTTTGATGCTTCAGACTGCTCGTCCTTTATCAGCTCAAAGTCCCAGAACTTCACTGTCTTGTCTGCCCCGCCAGTCACAATGCCCCTCTGCACGCAGACAGAAAACAGTTGTCAGCATATCAGAGACTCAGAGACACACACACACACACACACACACACACACTGCAGTCAGCTGAGTGTCATATTACTGAGCCCAACATCGTGACGTTACAACACAGAACCAAACGCCTCAATTCAAATGTGTGATCTGGGGGAGGAGCGTACCTGGTCAGGTGAGAGGCACATGGACCACACGGCCCCGCTGTGGGCGTCTATGGTCTGCAGCAGACTGCCTGAAGCCAGCTCAAAGATCTGGATCTTTCCCGTCTGAGAGAAAGACAAGAAAGGAACAGGGAAAGAGGCAGGGAGGGTATATGAGAGACAGAGAGAGAGGGAGAGAGAGTGAGAGAGACAGAGTAGGAGGAAGAGAAAGAGAGAGAGAGAAAGAGAGGCAGACAGAAAAGACAGACATAGAGAGAGACATTAGGATTTGAACCAACAATGAAATAAAGTAAACCCATTTCTATGATTATTCCATCAAAACTGGGCAACTAATTACGTCCAAAAGGTCACTGAAACGCAAATGATATATATAATATAATCCATGCATAACAGTCCACCACAGGCCTTACTTTGGAGCCCAGGATGATCTGTCGGTCTCCGGGGACGAAGAGAGAGCAGAGGGCGTATTCACACGCCATGGTGCGCACCACCTGCAGGGTGGACCTGAGACAGGAGGAGCACAGGAGGAGGAGCAGAGAAGGAGGAACAGAGAAGGATGAGGAGGAGCACAGGAGGAGAAGAGGAGAGCGCGGTCAGAACATACAGGGACAGCGTTGGTTACTCTTTATTGGTTCTTAAACCTTACAATTCTTACATCTCTTGGAAGCATCACACAGTACTGAAGACTTTCACTTACAGCATGTTAGGCTTCAAGTAAAGCTTCATTTGTGTTTGTTTTAAAGTGTGCATGAAATGATTACCACCTAACATTATAAAGTTCTAAAAAGGCATAGCTTTTATTATTGACTTAAATAATATCTCAGGCATTTATATAGCAGCGATGGTTTTCCTATTGTGACGCTCTGTTTAATCCAGCGTTGTAGGTAAAGGTCTTGTCTGCGTGTTCCACACCTTTCTCTCACCCTGTAACCCCCTAACCCTCACATCCTCCTCCACTCACCTGTTCCACACCTTCACCGTCTCCCCGGAGGCGGAGAGGATGGAGGAGTTTTCGGAGCTGAAGGTGAGCGTGCGGGCGTCTGTGCGGTGGCCACCGAGCGTGAGCCGCGAGGTCTTGGTGCCGGCCGGGGTCTGGTCGCTGGGCCGGAGCGTGTACGTCTCCACCGTGTTGTTCTGCAGCAGCAACGCCAGCCTCATTTCTCCACTGGGCATCATCAGGAAGTCCACAGACCTGACAGTCACAAACTTTCACTTATTACACTTATTTATTTATTTAGAAGCTTTAATCGAAAGGAATGCTGAAGTAAAACAACACAGAATTCTTTGCATTCTGGGATTTACATAACAAAACATTTCACAATATGAATTAATTTCATGTTTGCCTGAGGAAATGGATTATTATTATTATTATCACTGCTAGCCTAAATGTTACGAGGATTGACAATTCATAACAATTTGTTTTAGAAAAGCAGCACTGTTGGAGCAGAGCATTCGAGATGCTAGGGTCTTAAACATTTTAAATATTAAGGTCCAGGCCTGCAGCTCATAACGGGCTTGTGAAGCCCCCTCACCTGGAGCTCAAATGTGCTTGTGAAGCTCCCTCACCTGGAGCTCAAATGTGCTTGAGAAGCCCCCTCACCTGGAGCTCAAATGTGCTTGTGAAGCTCCCTCACCTGATCTTGGCAGAGGCCCTGAGGGTGAGCAGCCTGTTGATCTCATCGCCCACCTTCCTCTCCACCGAGGGCTCCGCAGCCTCTTCCCCCGCCTCCTGCTCCCTGGAGGAAACACAGTGTGAAGCTGGCTGTCAAGGCCTATATCTTAAAAAGCGTCTGGCATCGGTAACTGGATGAAGCTGCCTATCAAAGTCTGGCTCTTAAAAAGGGTGAGGCGAACAGAGAGGCAGCTGATAGTGTACTGAAAAATTCCACTTTGTCAAAGGTAAAATGGAATCAGGTACCCCAGTGCTTTTTTTTACTAGGAAGAGGCTGCTGAACATTACACTCTGAGAAGAGTACCACCAAGTGGTCCCCATTGGTTCTTTAAAATAAATAAAGATATCACATACCATTATTGGCCAGCTATTTTCATACTGTGTATCACACTAGCATTAAGAACTATTAACATGGCGTTTGACATCACAAGGTGATTTGAGCAGTACATACTTCAAAGCCTTCTTTCGGGCCCTCTTGAGCTTTTTCTCCATCTTCTTCTGGATCTCCTCCTCAGGTAAGACGGAGAACACCTCCAGGCCATTATCTGTACCCTATACGGCAGACAGACCCCAACAACCCCCTTAGCTATCAACTTACTACCACAGTCACTCAGTTACATGGCGTGGCTATGTCAGTTATCGGACAGTGTCAAACATCGGCCATTCTGTTAAACAATCAAAATGCTAAGTTTAATAATGGATTCATGACAACGCAAACGTTTGACGATAATTCACACCGTTACGATATATAACTTTAGTTTAATAATGGATACATGACTACGCAAACGTTTGACGATAATTAACACCTTTACGATAACAATATTTTCCACCTGGGTTATTAATAACGCACATCAATTCAACAAGACCAGGGTAATGGGCTTAACACTGCTGTTTGTACAGGTGGTTCTGTTCTTTGATAAAAAAACAGATAGGACAGACGGCTGAACGTATCTGATTTGCTCAATGCAAGTCCAGACTTACGTGACACAGGAGGAATCTGCCTTTAGCGTCGGTCATAAGAGACACCACTCTGTCCCGGCCTTCCCTGAGGATGGAGCCGGTCTTCTTACAGCTCAGGATCCTCTGTGGACACACCAAGGGACACACATGAGGAGACTGCCAATACTGTAGAAAAGACGCAGCCAGGCCATGAATGTCCACGTTACTTTAAAGTCATTAAGATGATATCCTGAGGTGGGCTTTTGGATGTATAGGGAGGGCAACTAAATTCAGCTTGGATAGATAATATCCAAAACCTACCCACCTGCCATAGAGTAGGCTACAATCACAACCAGTTCGCTAAAACTGAACTTAGTGAACTACAATATATTAGAACTGTTCTGGTAAGCAACCATACACGTGAGAAGAAACTTTTAAAATTTTAGCCGGTTTTCATCAACATTAAAAGCATTTTGAGATGAGAAACGCCTAGTTTACTGTGGCTGCTAGGTCGTTTTGAAGCCATTGCATCGGCTGACCAATACTCAAATGTCAGCCTACAACTAAACATGACTGTCGCAATAGCACCAGGAGATGATTAAATCCCATAAATCAATTAAAATGTGGTCAGTTTTAAAAACATGCAGATGGTAACCTGCATAGCCTAAATAACGAATGTGGTTATTTCTTAAACGGCATCGAATATACTGATATTTTTCCGATATAGCTCCTAGCCCTAAATGCACCCATGGAGCACAGCCTGGTTCTTGTAATGCAAGGGACACACGGCATGTGTTCGATTCCCATTTAAATGACGAGTCTAGGAAATACATCTGCTTGCTGTGGTATTCTTAACCTAATTCATTTATATCGACCGGGTACACTGAAAACAATGTGCTAGCTTTGCAATGTTCTCATAATGTGAGGTTTCTTGTTGTTGTGGTACGGTATTTCCGCCTTAGGGGCCATACAATGCTAAGAACAATGGACCAGTAACTGGGTGGCGTGCTGATATTGATCAGAATTGTCCTCTGCACATTCCACTGTGCAAAACATCAGCCTGGAGATTCTGGATAAAGCTGGTTTTAGTGAAACAAGTCATCACACACACACACACACACACAGAAACTTCGAACTAGTCACAACAAGAACGAAACTCAAATGGCAAGTTGTGATCTTCACTATAGCCTATGAGTGACACAGTACAATGCATTCTATGATGAACTCGGTACAACTGTGCAGACAGTGTTCTTCCCTAGCCTAGCAGGGCACTATGCGAGCCAATGGATTGGTTAGCATTGGACTGGGTGACGTTTAGGAGTTATTCCTAGGAGATGTTCCACAACAGCAAGTTACCTCCTCCAGCTCATCGTCAGCACCTTCCTCAGCATCATCATCGTCATCATCATCATCGAGGAGACTTTTGCCTTTCTTCTGCTGAGGCTCACCTGCCTCCTTCCCCTGTGAAACACACATTAAACAGCGGTCAATTCAGGTTCTGATTACACGGTCTTCTTCTGACAGCTTCAGACAATTAGAATGCAACACTTATCGGAATACGATACACCTGGATTTTGATTCATGGGAGACTGACAACATGCTCCCAGAATGCTTCATTAGTTGTAACATATACACCATGCTGGCACATTTCTTTTCTGTTTGTGACATGCGGTAGTGGCCGTGTTAGTTCTGTGACAGTTGGTTACTCTTATAGTTCCTGTCACCGTTGGTTCCTCTCACCTCGTCAAGGTAGGTGATGTCCCAGGCCCTAAGCTCACTGTCCGCTGAGCCTGTCAGCAGTCTGTTCTCCTGGTTGAGCAAGGCCATCCCCCATACCTGACAGACAGGGAGTAAAATCCAATCAAACATCATGCAAGTGTGCCGTTGACCAATCACTGGCAATGGACAAACTGCCACACTTATCACATAAAACAGATGTCGCAAGAATGAAAAACTGCCACCAATCTTCATTTTATGTATACATTTCTAAGCCTAGGAAGGTTCCAGATTTAGCAGCATCATGAAACAATGTATTTCACACAGACGATTTGCATCTCCACATTTCACATCCAGATTAAAGCTTTTGAGGTTTTTAAAGTTTTGGAGGAAAACATCAGCCTCAGTTTCTCACCTCACTGCGATGCCCCACCATGGTCCTGAAACAATGCTGAGTGTCCAAATCCCACCATTTCACAAAGGTATCTTTTGAGCTGGAGACACACACACACACACACACACACACACACACACACACACACACACACACACACACAGGGACACACACACACACACAGACACACAGACACACACACACACACACACGCCAAAACAGCAACATAATTTAGCTCTGTTCACGATTTAGACGACTCACACGCCAAGAATGTATGAACAAAAATCAATATCAAATGAGGGAATTAGAAATGTCTGGTGGATACAGCATAGAACCCGATTTAGATTTATACCTGGTCACCAGAAGATTCTTCTCCTTTAGAAACAGGACTTGTGTAATTGCATCCTTGTGTCCTTTGAGTCTGTACAGACCACACTCATTTATCACATCCCAAACGATCACATCAGTGTCCTGTAATAGGAAGATGCATGGAGACATGGATTAGTATATAGTGTATAATAGTCTCAGAGTCAAGTATGTACTATATCTGAAATGCTAATACATTTCACTCTTACCTAATTCTAATTAGGTTGTGATGGTTTAACATTCTTGATGAATGTGAAATAATATGCAAATTGTTACTCCTACAGATTGATAACCAACATATGGTCTAAAGCTATTTGTTACAAAGAAAAGAAAATACTGTTTTGTAAAATGAGGAGCGCCTAAAACAAAAAAGAGAGAAAAAAAACTATTCTCATTTCTCTGTTCTCTACAGGGATGACAGACTAATATTACACTCAAACTAAAGCGGGGCCTTACCCGTGATCCAGTCACAAGGCGGGCACCGAGTGAATCATACTGGATTGCTGTGACTGCAGTTTTGTGGCCGTTGAAGGACACGTTGCTTTCTCCATTAAGAAGGCTGAAAATGCGCACACTGCCATCTTCATATCCCACAGCGATGTGGATGCCATCAGGAGAGGGGCACAGATGTGTCACTTCATGCTTCTTCCCCTCAAGAATCCGCACCTGCCGCAGGTAAGACACAATGAAGCAACATGAATTATGTATGTATTCCTTCGAAAATAAAGGGTCGCAAATCTATGATGAAATCCAGATAGTAACGACTGTGTACATAGGCAAAGGGTAGGAGTAGTTACCCCAATGCAGGCCTTAAGAAACCGTTTTAAGGTTAGAGAAAATCTTGCATACAAGGTGGATTCCACTATACATCTCCTAAATCTATAGCTTAGATACAAGCAAGAGGGAGTTGGTGCTGTACTGACTGGCATCTATTTATGTCGTGCATTCTGACACAAGTACCACATTCAGGTATGCAGGTATGCCTACCTTTTCTGCTTTCCGCACGTCCCATATGAACACATGTTCGCAGGCTGCCACAGCAACGAAGCGTCCCTTCTCCCCTCCTCTGATAGTAACATAGGCGATGTTGGCTTTGGGGCTCCCGATAACCCCGAATACAGCACTTGCGACATAGCGCAGGTACTGCTTCGTCAACCCCATGGCAAGTCGCCACAAGGTTTATAAACTTAAACTGGTGGCCTGCATAGATGGAGAATAACGTTAGCTTAATTCTGCCAGTATGAACGCATAGGACCGACTGACAGATAACTAGCTAACTGGTTAATAGTCTTGACATGTTGTTGACAAGGTTTCCCAGTAAGCGCCATACAACATGAATACAACTAGCCATCGGACTCTCCAACCCTCAGTACCCTTGTTTCCTTACATATCGAATAGCTAAATAACATTAACTTTAAGGATACCAGAGGTTAGGTTAGAGAAAATGTTTGCATCGATAACAGTGAAGTAGGTTATCTTCTTAGCCAGATGAGTTAGCTAGCTAGCCTGCAAATGGAACTCAGCACGAGTCAACATGAACCACGTGTTACTCATATATACGTCTAATTCCATCTGTAGTGGATTAACAAACCTATAAACACAGCCAGGATTTAAAAATCTATTGATATTAATTGTTTTTTTTGTTTTTGCGCTCATACCTGCTCGTAAATTAGCAAATGTTTGTGGATCAAAGTTGTTCACATAGGAGCCTGGATGAAATTCCAAAGGGGGTAGTCTAAAGAGCCAAGTCAATGGAATATCGAGTAATCAATTTCATTCTAAAATATATTTTATTTTAATTTTCTTTATGTTTTGCACAGAAAAACGGCTACCGACTTTTTTATTACTAAATGATATATTGCAATGGACCATTTATTATTCATTGACTAAATGCCTGGTAACATAGATAGACTATAGATTGCTTTTGACTTTCCCTTTAGTTCTAACGAAGTAAGCGATATAGTTTATGAAACATGGATAAACTCCCTAAATCGTTTTGCGTTTGATTATGTAAAAATATGTTATTTACATGCCAATATCAAATAATGCCATCAACACCAAATATCACACAAGCACGATATTTGTGCAGTCAAAATTACGTTTCAAATATGAGATGGCAATATATTGAGTGTCCCTAAATTGCAATCCGGAAGTGATGATTTCGTTGTGAATCAGCTGATCAGGAACGCACGCTTACTAACTAATCATAGTAAATGTGACGATATGTTGATCTTAGCTAGCTGCTGACTGTT
>NC_137924.1:26703552-26728552 GCF_963457725.1 Sprattus sprattus
TTTAGAGGTGTTGTTCGATAGAGTGTGTTTATGCATGAGGGTTCATCGAGAGGGTTCAAGAGTGGCACATCCTGTTGTCTGCATGATTAGCAGTGAAACTGTGACACACCCAACAGTTGAAATGATACTGTGTGTGTGAGTGTGCGTGTGTGTCTTAAGTCATTCCCAGTTATCTGGGTGTCACCCTATTGACAGCTCCTTTCCTCGCTGTGTGTTCTTCCAATGATCAGAGAGTGTGTGTGCGTGTGTGTGTACCCAGTTGTCGGTGTGTCCTCATGTTAACTCCTCTCCGCCCTGTGTTTGTTGCAGGGAGCAGGCCATGGCGTCTGTGGGTCTGTGTGTGGTCAGCACGGTGAAAAGGGGTTACCCGCTGGAGGATGCCACACACATAGCACTCAGTGAGTGACACAGACACAGACACAGACACAGACACAGACACAGACACAGACACAGACACAGACACAGACACAGACACAGACACAGACACAGACACAGACACAGACACAGACACAGACACAGACACAGACACAGACACAGACACAGACACAGACACAGACACAGACACAGACACACGTAGCACTCAGTGGATAACACCACACACACGTAGCACTCAGTGGATAACACCACACACACGTAGCACTCAGTGGATAACACCACACACACGTAGCACTCAGTGGATAACACCACACACACACACACATAGCACTCAGTTAATGACTCCACACACTTAGCACCCAGTGGATGACACTCAGTGAGCAGCGGTCTCCCACATCAGCATAGCACATTCACATCACATCGTCCACGGAAACAACAGCCGTAAGCCTTATAGTGTCACACGCATTACTTCTCACATGCCTATTCCTGGAAATCACACAGAAATGCTGTACATCTATATTTATTCATTCAAAAAACACGTGTGGATTAGAGTGTGCATAAAATATTCTGAAGAAAAAACACGTGTCAATAAGGGTGTGCATAAATATTCTGACGAAAAAAGAACATGTGTGGATAAGGGTGTGTATAAAAGATTCTGAAGAAAAAAAAACGTGTGGATAAGGATCTCTATAAACTATTCTGTGTGAACGCTGATATTGCATACAGTAGTGCTACAGTGTGTGTATGGTCTCCAGGGTGATATTCCATACAGTAGTGCTACTGTGAGTGTATGGTCTCATGGGTGAAGCAGCACTGGAGTTCATGGAGGCCTCTGTGAGTCAGAGCGTCATGCCTGTTAAGGTGTTCACAACAGACAGTGAAAGAAGCACAAGATCACTTTTATCTACTTGATGATGCAGGATCATTTGATGAGGCAGGATCATTTACTGCTTAAATGTACACTATGGTATTGGTTCTTTCTGGCACGTACCTTCCTCCTGCACGTTTGGACTTGGGCTAGAATTTAACCAAGTGTTTTTGTCCCAAAAACTCTTAGAAACGTAGACACAACAAAAACAATCCCACCCCAAATGTACGGAGTGAATCAGTTCAGGCAAACTACCGTGATCTGCATATTCATTCGTTCTAGTGCCTGTTGTAGGGGTATGGTTGTAACGATCGCTTGTCCTAGTCAGGTAATGCGATATACAGCATCATACGTGCGTAAAGCCCTGTGTTGGCTCATACCTTGATGACCCTTACACAGTCAAGGAATTGTTCAGGGCTATTCACATTACCGTGCTGTTAACCATAATTGGTGGTCTTCGCAAGAAAACTGTGTTGGTTAGTTTTGATAGAGCATTGGCAAACGGGCTGTAATGGAATTTGAAAGGCCAAATAAGCGCCAACGGTCCAAATTACACAGACTGTTATCATGAGTCAATAACGCACACTCAGGGAACTATCAAGTGTTGAGTTATGAAAATGAGGACGACCTGATGCAACATGAAGGGTTGTTTTCAGTTGAAATTTGAAAGAAGGATAAATGGAACAGACTTTGGCACTGTTTTGTAGTCTGAATAGATTTAGTTTTTTTAAATTGGGTTGAGGATCTGTTGCAGTCCTCACAGACGAGAATAATTGATCCTGAAGGAGAATGATTACCCCTTGTGATATGGAAACATCTGGGGGAGAAAACGCCAAACTTTGATTGTAGATGATGCCCTTAATAGATGTTACCGGAATATTGCGCCAGACAAAATAGCTGGAGTTTATCATTCAGATGTCGTGTCAGCGCTGCAATTGCAGAGATGGAATGCACATTAATAAAGAGAGAACTGCTGTGAGAGAAAGGGTTTGACACGCTGATGGTGAACTGAATTACTCTTAGATGACCACTCAGAATGATAACAGAGTATAATTGACAAGGTCTGGTGAGGGGTGTCTGTATACTGTCAGGAGTGAACTTGATTGTGTGTGTGTGTGTGTGTGTGTGTGTGCGCGCTCTCACACAGGAACGGTACGGAGGTTTCTGGAGCTCCATGGTCAAAGCATAGAGACGGTGGTCTTTGCAGTGTCGGACATTGAAGAGGTATGTGTGTATGTGTGTGTGTGTGTGTGTCTGTGTGTCTGTGTGTGTTTAAGTCATCTAGCAGACATTTAAGTGCTTGAGATGATCCATAGCCTGATGAAAGAATCTGCCAAAGCTCAAGATTAATTGATCTGCAGTGGAGGGAATGTTTTAATGTTTTTTTTTTTGTGATGTGTCACTCACTGTATGAACACGTTTACTTACATGGCTAAGTTAATGTATTTACTTTGTTTGTGTGTGTCCAGCCTGTGTACAGGAAGCTGCTGCCCCTGTACTACCCCCGCTCGGTGGCAGAGGAGCGCTCCAGCCTTCCCCTCCTCCCCGCAGACATCGGAAACTCTGAGGGGGAGCCGGTGGTGCCCGAAAGACAGATCCGCATCGCTGAGAAACCCGGAACCCTGGAGGGTAAGTCCAGACAAACCCCACTGAGACTACTAAAGCGCTCTAGAGAGGGCTGTCCTGTGTCCAACACCACTGAGTCTACTAGAGGGGGACCTCCTGTCCTGTGTCCAACACCATAGAGTCTAGTAGAGGGGGCTGTCCTGTGTCCAACACCATAGAGTCTAATAGAGCGCTCTAGAGTGGGCTGTCCTGTGACGCCACTCAGACTCTCCAGACAGGAGAGAGTGGTCCGGAGTTGGTGCCCCACTGACTAGAACCGCAATGGGGAGTCAGGAGTCATGACGACACTTAATAAAATCCGCAGCAGTGGATATTCTCGTCATGTCCGTGTTTTGGGATGTTTGCATAAGTCCTCAATCAGTGTAAATATTTCACTTCTATTATTTTTTAGGACCTGAAAGAAGCCTAGTTTTGGAGTTGTGGTTTCGTGTAGTTCAGAGCCCTATGTATGTGTAGCCCATGTTTACACACATCTAGACAAGGGTGTGTTAGCATGTTTGGTAGCTAGCTGGCTGTGCAGGTGGTTTTAGTGGAATAAATTAAGCCTGTTGAGGGACTTAGTGGAAGTGTGTAAGACCACAGGGCCTTTAGGCACAGGCAGAGGCCTTGCCCCTCTCAAACCACCAGCCCAGGCCAAGGAGAAGTGGTGAAGACAGGAAATGTGCGTGCGTGCGTGCGTGCGTGCGTGCGTGCGTGCGTGCGTGCGCAGAAAGACCGAGGTAAAGTGTTTGTGCCCTTGTTTGTGCTGTTGACCTAAAAAAGAAGTGTGTGCTTGTATGCGTGCGTGTACGCATTTGGTGTGTTTTGCATGTGGGCAAGGGTTTGAGAAAATAGTTTCAAGGTCTCACGCAATGTCCTTCCTCTTACAAAAAAAATCGCCAAAATGGTTTCAATACATATTAGCAATATTGGAGTTCTCATGTATTCTGAAATGATAGTCAAAACTAAAACATCTGTGTGTGTGTGTTTCTGCACAGGTTCTGTGTCTGTGCGTGTGTGTCTGCACAGGTTCTGTGTCTGCACAGGGTGTATGTATGTGTGTGCGTGCGTTTGGTGCCTCGCCACCACCACCAGCACCACTCTTGCTTGACCCCAGACACAATGGTGTGTGTGTGTGTGTGTGTGTGTGTGTGTGTGTGTGTGTGTGTGTGTGTGTGTGTGTGTGTGTGTGTGTGTGTGTGTGTGTGTGTGTGTGTGTGTGTGTGTGTGTGTGTGTGTGTGTGTGTGTGTGTGTGTGTGTGGCTCCAGGGGTCTGTCCAACTCAAACAAACAGGGCCGGCAGCTCGGCCCAAGGCAAACAAACGCGTCCTGAGTTTCCCGCTCAGGGCTGGATGCTCCCTCGAGGCGCCAGCAGGGCGGCCTGAGGCCTGGGCTTGTACGGCCACACCAGTGCCCCACTGGCTCTCTCTGGTCCTGAAGGACAGGGAAAAGACAGAAAGAGGGAGGAGGGTGGGAAGAGATGGAGAGAAAGACGGGGGGGTTAAATGAGACAGAAAATAATTGAGAAGGATAGAGTGTCTGTCACGGTCATCTTCCAGGGGGACGAGTGATGGAGAACAGAGAGGAGCACAACCAAAAAGGCAGATGTGGTGATGAGGGGCTTGAGAAGAAGGGTGAAGACTGGTTATGTGATGGAGAATACAGCTGTGGTCCTGATGTTGCCCGCTCACCATGGCAACCATCAAGGCTCTTTGATCTGCTTCCTGTCAACAGATTAGCTGGACGCTAATGAAAGCATTGAATCTGTTGACAAGAAGCAGATCAATATATATATACATACACACAAACACACATCAAAGACATGAGGGCCATATTCCAGGCCTGAAGTCTTGTTTGAATTTGAGGAGTAGTCAGTGGTGTGTTGATCACTTCCCCAGCTGTCTGGCTGCTCTTCTGACGCAGTGATCTGACTGGCTGTTTGGTCCTCCTCAGGCGGGGTCTCCTGGTTACTGGAACTCTGCTGTCCTGCGGAGCATGTCTTAGTCTGGGTGGAAGATGGCCACTCAGGAGGCCGCTGTCTCTCTTTATGGGAGGAGGAGGGGTGGGATGGATGCTGTGATCAGATTTGAAGCAGGATAATTACTCTCAGACGTGTGTTTGTGTGTGTGTGTGTGTGTGTGTGTGTGTGTGTGTGTGTGTGTGTGTGTGTGTGTGTGTGTGTGTGTGTGTGTGTGTGTGTGTGTGTGTGTGTGTGTGTGTGTGTGTGTGTGTGTGTGTGTGTGTGTGTGTGTGTGTGTGTGTGTGTGTTGACATAGGCATGATTAATTAATTTTATACGGTGGTTTGTTTGTGTGTCTCATGATCATGAGAGACGTTGTGAGGTTAATTAGTATTTCTGATGTGAGGGCGAGTGAGCTGTTTTGTGTGTGTGTGTGTTAGAGAGGGGAGAGCGAGAGAAAGATGTCATTAATGACAGTGTGTCAGTGAGAATGGGGCTGGGGGTCAGCAAAAGACGAGAGATGTAATTAAAGATAAGTGTGTGTGTGTGTGTTTTTGTGTTCCATTCAGATAACTCTGAGGACGACAGCCTGGAGCTGGACTTGGGGGTGGTGGGGACGCATGCGTTTGCGCGTATGGAGGGGGACGTGGACAAACAGCGCAAACTCATCCTACAGGGCCAGATGTCTGAGGCTACTCTACAGAAACAGCACCAGAGAAAGTAACCACTGCTATCACTCACCGCAAATTACACACACACACACACACACACACACACACACACACACACACACATTACAAACACTCATTCTAGCTCTGTTATCCTCATTCTCTTAATAAAGTGCTCTGTATGTATAACCCCACTCAGTCAAATTATAATTATGGTAAATTAAGTTTTACGTACAGTAATAAAAAGGAGACCAGTATCAACAGGAATAGCAAGAGATATGGGTACCTCCCCCCGCCCGTCAGACAGCACTCACTCACTCACTCACTCACTCACTCACTCACTGTCTGACCGTCTCTCACTCACTCACTCACTCACTCACTCACTCACTCACTGTCTGACCGTCTCACACTCACTCACTCACTTACTCACTCACTCACTCACTCACTCACTGTCTGACCGTCTCACACTCACTCACTCATTTTCTATCTTCCGCTACACACTCTCGCAGAAACTCTCCCTCACATTCCCTTGCTCAACTTGTGAGTAGAAATATACGTGGGTAAACACTTCAGACCCTTACAATCCATCTTCACAGTAATTCTCTCCGGGAAATGTCTAACAAATCTGATTCCTGCCGAGAGCGACACTGAACAAAGCTGTTGTGCTGACACGTGTTCTGCTGCATTTGTATGCATCGCTTAAACCCGTATGATCTGGCGGGCTTCGTGTCAGTTCTCAGTGTTATTCGGAATTACTCTGCCAAATCTGATCCAGCCTCTTCATCTGTTATTGTGATTTAATTTGCACTGTCTGTAACTTCCCATGTACCCTGTCCCAACAGCAGAACACTTTGTAACACACCAGATGCATTAAAGAATATGACATTGTTCATAAATTGGTTTTAAATTGAATGAGGGTTTATTAATTCTTTCTCTCTTTCCTTCCTGTTTTCTCTTTTTCTTTTTTTTTCTCTCTCTCTCTCTCTCTCTCTCTCTCTCTCTCTCTGTAGTTATAACCGCTGGTTGTGCAGGGCGCGAGCGGAGGACCTCTCAGACATAGCAGCACTTAAAGCCTTATACCAGACAGGTTGGTGTTCACTTAAAGCCTTATACCAGACAGGTTGGTGTTCATTTGAAAGGCATACACTTAAAGCCTTATACCAGACAGGTTGGTGTTCATTTGAAAGGCATACACTTAAAGCCTTATACCAGACAGGTTGGTGTTCATTTTAAAGGCATACAGTTTACTTGGCCTTCATACGGATTTGTGAGAGTTAAGTGAAGTTGTATGTTTGTTTTTGTTTTTATGTGTTTTTTTAATTGTGCATATGTGTATTTTCCGGACAGGGTTTACTCAAGGTTTGTTGGTTTTGCGTTTGTTTTTGCATTTCTTGTAGTCAGACTGAGGGAGTTACAAGAAGATTTAGGGATGTGTGTGTGTGTGTGTGTGTGTGTGTGTGTGTGAGAGAGAATATGTGTTTTGAGGACAGAGGTTACTGCAGTTTTGTTAGAAACGGTGTTGCAGCTGGCCTGTCTGTTGTCCCCAGCGACTCTCAGAGTGACCCTCTCTCATTTGTTTGTCCCCTTGCCTGGATGCTAACACCCTCTCCGCTAATAACAACCAGCTCCGGTTTCAACACGACGCCACACTGCGCTCACACTTCCCAAACACCCCCCAGCAGAGAAGCCTTGCTTCTACTCTAGTTCATCTCTGGGCTCTGGTCTCATACAAGGTCAAACATCAGCAACATGTTTAGCTGTTTTTGCGAGAGAGCTGGCCCAACAGCTGCCTGACTACCAGACAAACTGTTATGTGAATGGTTTGCCAAGAGGGGGCAGACTGTCTCTGGTGTTGATGTCGGCCTGTTGCAAATAAAAGGGTTCCTTGGCAGGATATCACACACCTCTATGCATTCCTCTGCGCAAAAACAAATTTCTCTCCTCAAGTGGACCAGTGGGGCTGAAGAGGCCTTAATTATCAAAACCAGATTTAGTACCTGCAGGAGTTTAGAGATAATTACTTGGAAATCTGTGTGTTTGATTGTGTGTGTGTGTCTGAATGTCTGACAGAGAGAGAGGCTGTGTAAGTGTGTGCCTGTGCTGAGAACTGAGGTCAGTTCAGTTTTTTTGTTGAGATTGGATTTACCAGATTAAGGTGCTTTCTTCTCTTTTCTAGAAAGGACTGCTTCTTTCTCAGTCGTTTTAAGTGTCTGTGTGTGTTTGTGTGTGTCTGTGTCTGTGTCTGTGTCTGTGTCTGTGTCTGTGTCTGTGTCTGTGTCTGTGTCTGTGTAGGTGTTGATAAGTGTGGCAGGACAGTGATGGTGATTGTGGGACGGAACATCCCAGTGACCCTGATTGACATAGAGAAGGTAGCACACACACACACACACACACTCAAAACACCACTTTTTAAAATTTGATTACTTAATATGCTCCAAGTCGGGAATATAGCATCATATCAAGTGCATGGTCTTTTTTTTTTAACTGTGTGTGTGTCCGTGTCCGTGTCCGTGTCCGTGTGTGTGTGTGTGTGTGTGGCCCTTCCACATTAGGCCCTGTTATATTTCATCCACGTGCTGGACCACATCACGGAGAAGGAGTACGTGATGGTGTACTTCCACACTCACACGGGGGAGCACAACCACTTTGACTCTGACTTCCTGAAGAAGCTCTACGACATCGTAGACACCAAGTGAGTCACTGACCAAGAGCCTAGTTTTGTTTTCGTTTTCGTCGTACTTCTCTTCTTCAGATGACAGTAGGTTTGTCAGGAGTCCAGCGTTAAAAGATGGAATGGAATAAGACTGTGTTTGAATTAAATGTCCTAACTGTCTGTGAGATTTAACCAGACAGGACTGACCTCTTATACTGTGAGGAGTTTTGAGGCGCTTGACATACCTGTGCTAACCCTTTCGTCTTGGCGTACTAAAGTCTCCATTGATGACTTAAAACCACATCCAAGGATCCTTTAGTTTGAGGATGAAATTAAATAACTTTCTACCTGCCTTTTGCTTTGGAAAACCTGGAGTTAGTTTTGGCGTCTAGACCTTTAAATCATTGGTGGGGGGGGGGGGGGGGGCCTCAACACGGCCAGTCTTCCCCCAGAACATGTTCCCCTGCCTTCGGTACTCCGGGGCCAAATGTTATTTCTGTTCCAGGGCAAAAACCATAGAAAACCAGTCATGCCACGGTGGTAATCACAAGCGAATGAGCTAACCGCTAGGGCCAACCACGAATGGTGTGATACAGAGGAGCTGGCCTTGCGCCCCTGTGCCTCTCAGACAGAACGACAAGCTGCTGGCAGCAAGAGACGGATACAGCGGGCTCATGCAGCATGCCCTGTTGGCCCAGGGCCACATTGGCATTACTAGGGGCACGTTTAATAGTCTGTTGAAAAGTAAAATGGTGTGCAACAAGGTTGATCCGGCTTTGCGTCTTGCCGGTGGGGGTGGGCGAGAAGGAAAAATATCCTCAGAGTTGAACCTGTGACCCCGGACGCCCCCTCCGAGTAATGCAGGGCTGGGTACACGGCATCTCATAGGGCTCGCTTTCTAACAGGGCCGACAATTAGATAAAGGAACTGGGCTCCAGAGAAAGAGGATAAGAAGGGAAGGGGGAGTCTCAGGGATGGCCCTGGAGAGAAAACAAGGGGGCCTGTAAGCCTGTAAGTGTCTGTAAGCCCTGGGATAGGAGTGGAAGGCAGGATGGGACTGGGTCAGGTCAGAGATGTGGTTGAGTGGCCCTAGACTCGAACGACCCCTGGGATCCAAATTAGTTCAGAGGCGCCATGGGGAACGCCTCTTCAAATCGCCTTGATTGGCCATGAAGAATAGCAAGCCCAGGCCTTGTGTCGGGTGCATGTTAAACGTTGTAGTGCGTCATCGGTGACCAAGCATTGTAAAAAGGATGTTTGTAGTTTACATGGCTCTGGCAAGCGCCGCCTCTCCGTCGACCTCACGTCGCTAGGCAACATCATAGAAGAACTCCAGTCTTTCCTGTCGCAGGAAGAGCAGGTTGTTAAACACATCCTGAGTTGTTTGCAGGGATAAAAAAAGTTTCATCGGTTCTGGTGTCCACGAGAGATTAGGATTCTTTAGTCACGGTGAGGCGCACCTGGGTTACATTTATGGCATTGCGAAACCGTTGACATGGATTAAATCACCGGAGGGGTGACGTCACACTTGCCGAAGCTTCACCATACCTGTCGCCAGTCAGTGGTGAGAGCCGGCAAGGTTTAGAGCATGAGCTGGTCACGGTCGGTCATGGGAAAGGGGAGAGCGTTGACAAATGTGTCCCTCGCATGCTGTAAACCCTCCCAAGCTTCTTGGATGGGCCTGGAGGTAATTTCTGCCTCTAGTGTGTGTTTTGGACTAGATCGTCGGCCTTTGGAACGGAGGATTGGCTTTTGGGGATGCATTTTGGACCCATTTCATGGACATTTAGTCTTGTTTTAAATATGTCTTCTTTTTTTGGTTATTTCTGCTATGATAGCGTTGTTTCCATCTCCCTGTCTAAATTTGATTTGTTTATTGTGTTTCTTAATAAAGCCAATAACATCGTATCCCGCTGAGATGCACTCATGTTTGTGTTGTGAGCAATCAGTTTGTTACGTATCTGCCTTAGCACACACACGCTTACAGATACTGTTCCCAACCCCCCCACTGCTTTTACAGATTCAAGAAGAACCTGAAGGCCTTTTACTTTGTCCACCCCAACTTCCGCTCCAAGGTAAGCTGACAGCTGTCCACCAAGTGTTGTTAGGGGCCGTTACCACGGCTATAGGAGTCTTTGCCTCAGTCTGTGTTGTTCCATACAGTCTTGTGTTCCAGTCAATATTTTTTCGTGTGTCGTGTTGTTCTATACAGTCTTGTGTTCCAGTACACAGTGCTTTCAAATCACCGTTTCGCTGTACCCTGTGGTGATCTTTCCTCATCCCCTGAGGAACGGCATTAAGGAAAATAATATTTGGCTTCTTTCTTCTTTAAGAGTCCCCACTGGTGATTATGCAATGCCTCCTGGTGTTGAGTAGTGTGTGGAGACCTAATAAAGACAGAAAAAAGGGAGGGGAAAACCTTCCATCATTCACTCTGCGCTCATTTCCATGGGTAATATTGGACCAATTAACCCCCATATTCTCAAAGCGTGAAAAAAAAATGAATAGTCGAGCAATTAGGTAGCAGATAATGAATCCTCTGAATTTCATTCAGGAATCCCAGGCCTTCCTTCACCTCACAGGTGTGAGCTGTGCTCAGGACTAGCTGCGAAGTAATTGAAGTAAACCTCGCAAATTACTTTAAGTGGTTTTGAATGGGATTTCAGGGTTCACTTGGAAGCTTAAGATGAAAGCGTTTAACAGTGCAGTAGTGCCAGCTTGTAAAAGAAAATATAGTTCCACTCTCTAAATAGCGTCCTGATTTTAATGATTTGTTAGCCCAGGCAGAGGAAGCTGGTAAATTGAGTGCAACTTTGGGTCCAGGTCTCTGTAAAGTGGAGAGCGAAAGGTCGGCACCACGGAACCCATTGGACCCATTTGTCTGTATGGAGGCGTCTGAGAGTTGCTAGGAAATCCCCACAACACACCCTGTCCCAACCCCCAAATCACAGTTTCGAAACTCAAAAGGACCTCTAAAGAACTACTCATTAGAACAAAAAGCCCAGTTTTGCAGAACCTTATAGTGATGACTGTAGTATTATTATTATTATTACGTCTCGTCACAGGCTTGAGCGAACGCCTTCCTGTTGGTGACCCTCCTACACAGTCTTGTGGGCTCTGTGTCCAAAGTTTGTTGTCAATGCTCCACGTCTCTCTTTCCCGTCTTTCTTGCATCTGTAACTTGGGATGTTTTATAAACTCTCTGATAAAGTGTCTTCTCTGTTGTCTCACCTGTAACAGGTGTCCACCTGGTTCTTCACAACCTTCAGTGTATCGGGCATGAAGGACAAGGTCCACCACATCGACACGCTACAGCAGCTCTTCACCTGCATTCTGCCTGAGCAGATTGACATCCCGCCATTCGTCCTGGAGTACGACGCCAGGGTGAGTGACCCCTAACCCCTACCAGATAAAGTGTCCTCAGATTACAGGTGTTTCAGAACAAGGTTTCTAACAATGCCAAGATCAGGGGTTCGATTCCCAGGGAACACACATAGGCTGATGAAAATTGTTGTACTGTTGTACTGCTAAATTATTTAATATATATCCTCACAATGAACATCAGAGCTAATCGCCTTCAGGAGGATCGATCTACATCCCTGCCTTTGTTGTAGTTTGCGATGCAAAGGCTAGTTCCATGACTTCCATGAAAAGGCCTTCAGATTATAAACGTCTTCTCACAAAACACTTCTGTGCTATCTGTATCTAGAGGATGAGCGCTTTAGTCTGCGCTGTGGCTGCAGAGTGTTGGTGGATTCTAGAGTGTTGGAGGATTCTAGAGTGTTGGAGGATTCTCCCTGAGCGCAGCAAGTCACAGCGCAGATGGCCACTCCTTTATTAAGTCAAGCTGGGAGGGCAAGTCCATGACTCAGTGGACTACAGAAAGCTGCTGTAGTCTTCAGGGTTTCATCTCATGTTGGACAACACTGCTCTTTGTTCCGAGGCAGTTAGCAAAGAGGCAGTTTGCATAGGTTATGGCTTCAAAAGATTTTGTGGACACTAGCGATGTTTGTTCGCCTCAACAACACCACCTGTCTGTGTCTTGCAATTTCCAAAGCCCCTTGATCTTATTTCTAACAATATCAGGTGCAGTACCAATTAGAGTCTGTCGCTTAACTAAAATCAGAGGATCCTGCTTTACAGGGCCAGAGGGCCTGATAAGACAAAGCAAAGCTGCATGTCTGGAAAGCCAGTGCTCAATGGGGGACGACGTTTGTTTTCTGTTTTTCTTTGGATCTGCTGTTTTTCCTCCTTTTTGTTTTTTCAGCTGGCTCGCTCATGACTAAGCTGTCTTTTTTTTTTTCTTTCTCTCTTTTTTTTTATAAGCTCTTATAAATCCTGCTGTGCAGAATTCAACATTAGAGTTAGACCTTAACAAGCACATCCCATCAGATATATCCCGCCATATATCAGATTTCTCACGGTTTGTTCTGTGTGTTTCACTGTGACATATTTCATTGTACAGGTTTAGAAAAGAGGCAGAGAAAAGCATATGGCCTTTCTTTCTTTCTTTCTTTCTTTCTTTCTTTCTTTCTTACTAATTTTCTGCGAATTCCCCAGCATCAACATTGCATGCAAGGAAGGACGTAATCAACGTGGCAATTTCTCTCAATTTATTTTAATAGCGTTTATATCACTGCTTTAAATCTAAGTGATTTTTCTTTTTTCAGCCCAGCCAGCGGGGGCGTTTTGAAGCCATTTCATTTTTATTTTCTGCCTGAGTTGTTGTACGGCAACCAAGGACAACAACCCAGAGACGCCCCTGAAAGAACTTCTAAATGAGGGTTTCAGGGTCTTAAAAACCCAATAAGTGGTTCAGACTTAGTCACTCAAGTTCCAGTAGTTTAAAAATAGCCCCCAGACACCATCACACTTTCGTTGAGGGAGGCATCGTGTGAAATCAAATAAAAATGAAATATCTTTTCGCGATGGTTGCCAGCTGCAGTGTGCAAAAGTGGTAAATGGTGTTTCCTTAATTTATCAAGAACATAAAACTGTGACCACGAATGTGCAGTTGGTTAAAAACCCATAACCCTCAATACACAAGGCAGCTTTATGCAAAAGAAAATGCAAACAGACAAATATGAAATCACTTAATTAAAAGATCCTTCCCAGGTTTGTTTAATAAAAGAAATGAAACAGTCATGCTCCAAAAAGTTACTTTCAACCAGAGTCATGCCTTACTTCTATTTTTGTTCTCTGTAACTTTAGTATGGTTTCTGGAACTGTCTTCCTCTCTTACTTGTGATTGGTCTGGCATGGGACTTGGCCTTCGGAGGTAGATTTGGTAGATTGGTTTTTAAGAGGGACTTCTTCCAAGGCTCGGTTCATAGCCTCGGGCCTCACAATGGACAGAAGTACAGCTGTGTGACAATCAGGGCCGTGTCTAACGAATGGGCTGACCGGGCTGCAGCCCCGGGCCTAGCCACCAGGGGGGCCTCAGGTCGCCCGATGTCGAGTGATTCAACGGCACTGCACCGCGCATAACATTAGAAACATTCAGAGTGAAACAAATTATAATGCGCGAAAATGTCCGGTCAAAGAAAGCACGAGAGTGGGGCCAAAAGACTGGTCAGTGGACCGTGACCTTATAATCGCAAAAGCCCTCAAGTGCAAAGTAAGACTGAAGAAGATTAATTCACATTTCTAAACTTTGCTTTGGTTCGCACCACATCATTAAGACAGGGATAAACGCTTTTAACAACGCGCTTTCAAATACAATGATGCAGGTAACAAGCCAGGCTTCCCGGTTCCATCTAAATAGGCCTAATAAAACGTAAATTCTTTCAGCAATTGAAGGTGTATGAGTTCTTATCCTCACGCATATCGCTGCAGATTAGGCTAATTCATTGAAAATTATAGACAAATGATGTGCAAGCCAGTTAGACATAGCTAAGTGAAATGTTTTAGCTTAGCTATAGAATCTTCCATTTTCGCAGTCATGGTCAAATATTAGTGTAGAGGTTTTCACTGAGGTTTTTTGTCAGATCAGCAGGACTAAATAGGTTCTACACACAGTCCAGTTTGTGAGGTATTGCGCAATCTGAGATGAAGCACAGCTCGTCGTTGCCTCATCGTCTTGCTGTCTCCTGTCTGTTTGAACAGGACAGGACATGCGCAAATCAGCGATTTTGATTATAAAACTGCTCGAAATGATTGTAATCATGCAGAAAATACATTTATATCACAGACCAGTAGAAAATATTTATTTCCTTTGATCGTTATTTGTTTTTTTACTTTAATGATGACAGGTGAAGCTCTGCCTCCCCTGACCGCACGTCGGTGCTCTCGCATAGAAACGTGGGCGCGGAGCCAAGCTGTTGCTTCACTAATAGGCATATGCTTAATCAATTCGTTATTTCATTCCCTGGCTATTTAGCCTTGTTTTTGCTTTTGAATGAATGGAAACATGTATACATTTGCATATTTGGTTTATTATTGTCTACAGTGTAGTCTACTACATACATACATTCAAGGGCGTAACTTTGGGTCTACCATTGGGGGGGTTAAACTCGCGGCATATTTATTTATTTAATCAATCATCTTCTTGTGTAAAAGGTAACATGCCAATTTGCCGTTCCTGTATTAGAAATACATTGCGATACCTTTACTGATTTTGGCTTCTTTTTGACTTTATGCCATAATGACACAGTAGTAAAATTCAGTGTTTAAGCATTAGTCAGCAGTGGCAGCTTCCACTTAATTGATTTTGTGTGTGTCTATCTTATGAAAAAAACACGCAAGAACTTAAAGATTAATCAATTGCATCACTGTATTATTGACACCTACATCCAGCAAATTCACACAATTCAATACAAATGCACAATTCAATAAACATATTGTCGTGTGTGTACAGTACAGGAGTGCACGCTCAAAAGGAGTGGTGTAACCTCTGAACTAGCCCATAGGAGCTAGCTGTCAATGGATGAAGTAAATTAAGTAAATTAATGCATTCCCCCCAAAAAATGTATGTGTGACTGTATGGGAGCAAACAGCAATTTGGTCTCTGTACTCACATGGCATTTTACCCACCCGTAACCGAGTATGTTTGAGGCAGTGGGTTCTAGAATCTTAGTTTGAGGACGTCTATCGCTGCCATTACAACGTAGCCTATGCTAATCATATAAAGTTCACATAGTTAGCTAGCTCTTACAAAGCGTGAAATAAATATCTGGCATGAATCAGGAATTATTCAGATCGTCTGGTTTTACTGCACATAGCACATCAACGATACTGTTTGAATGTGAAATAATGCTCTCAATCGAAACTAATTTTGTTTCTCCACTGATACCTCTTCATTCTGAGGGTTTGTATGGGGAAAGTGAAGGTCCCTTTCCACTTTAAATGAAGGCGTAAACTATCCAGGTAGTGAAAAAACACCTGTTATTGAACTGAAACATCTCAAATTAAGTCAAATGTCTACTATTTTTAAAGGTGAGTCATGACACGTTTGAGGTCAGTGCTCGGGGACCGTTTGCGCTCACACAAACCTGCAAGCATACAAAGGCTACCCGAGACCAAAGATTATAGAGTGGATGATAAAAGCTAATTTAACAATACGGGTATTTACCTCCTTATCGTCATGACTTTTTACTCCTTTTGGCTTTTGGCTCCTTTGACGACCAACAATTAAAAATTGTTGTCTGGCCATGGCTGCCTTCCAGTGTCCTTTTCATATCAACTGTACAGTTAGCATTAGTCTTCTCTTACTATTCATTCCCAACGAACTCGCGAAATAGTTCAGGTAATACCAAGTAGTCGGTGGGCTGGGGGGGGGGGGGTACATTACAGATGATCAAAACATGATACTATCTTGCTGACAAATTAAATTAATAAAGAAAACAAACAAGGTATTAATTCAGAATATTTCATTTTTTTGTTCATCTGAATTATGTGTGATGATATTGAGGGGGTTATATTAGCTGGATCTGATTATTGAGGGGGTTATAACCCCTCTAACCCCCCAGTAAATTACGCCTATGCATACATTTTATCCTTGGCTTTAAACTGATCATATTTATAGAGTGGTTCTGTGGACTTTAAAACACTGATGTGACGGTGCACCTGGCGTGGGTTTGTGTGCGTGTCACGATGTGCGTCGGGGCGATATAGGGGCCTCATCCTGGTAAATAGCCCCAGGCCTCAAAATGTCTTAATCCGGCCCTGGTGACAATGAGTAAAAGTGATTGCACCAAAGGGTTTATAAGTGGAAGTGTAGTGTTGTACACACAATCAGTCAGTGATTCAGTGTCCAGCACATATTTGCTTTGCCAGGAAATTATCATTTCAGGATTCCAGAACCCTTCAGAAGTTGTGCGGTTCTAGTCATTTGATTGACACGTCACTGTTCAGATAGACTCTGACGCATGTTCTCATGTTTTCTGAAAATAAATGAGTATCAGCCAGCCAGACATCCTGAGACACCCCCCCCTATCAGCCTCCAAAGCCAGCTTTCTGAAGACTGCTAGGAGGTCAAAGCAGCACAGAGGAGTTTTGGGCTAAAGAGCATGCCAAACCCCTTGAAAAGTGAAAAGGTTTAAAGCTTGCTTATGCACAAACTGGCATATTTTGGCAATATAGTTGACAGTGTGGTGCAGTGAAGGCTTTTTTTGTGGGGACTTCTGTCCCAGAACACAGAGCGCGTATCCTGCATGGCTGGTGGGAATGATGGGCATGTTAGCATGTCAAAAGTATTAAAAAACATGCCTCAAAAAGTGGCAAAATGAGGTTAAGATTATCTGATCAAGGTGATGAAAATTCCCAGTCTGTGAATTCTTAGCTGATATAAATTGTTACCAGTTTAATGGGCAATTTGTCATTTTGTTGGATGAAAGTCTTAAAGGCACCCAGTGCAACTTTCGAGGCTTAAAAATAAACATTCTAGTCTTTTTTACACATAGTAAGTTTCAATAACTCCATACCATTACATATCGACATTCAAGGAGCAAAGATGAGACGTTGTTGTGTGGTGAGAACTGATAGAAAATCGTAAACAACAAAAATCGCCGCCATTTTCCCCCCAAATCTTTATTTATTGGTGCCACCAATAAATAAAGCAGGATTCCAGTCAATGGAAAAATGGCCTCTCCCCACCGGCGATTGTTGTTGTGTACGATTTTCTATCAGTTCTCACCACACAACGACGTCTCATCTTTGCTCCTTGAATGTCGATATGTAATGGTATGGAGTTATAGAAACTTACTACGTGTAAAAAAGACTAGAAATTGAATGTTTATTTTTCGAGTCTTAAGCCTATAAAGTTGCACTGGATGCCTTTAAGGTACATGGATAGAGATCTTCTCAGTACAACCATGCATAAAGCTTTTTGGTTTGCTCCAGTCATTGTTATTCATTTTTTAAACATTTTATGCCATCTTTGAAAAAAAACCTTGTTTGACAAAGAATTTGACATGCATTGTAAGTGCAATATATTTCTAAGAAAGAATTTCCTAAAAATAAGACCCTTTATTTTGTCCCTATGTCTTCAAAATGACCTCATTGTCACCATCTTCAAAGCATTTTTCCTAAATCCACATATTTAACCTTTCAGTGCTCTTTGGCCGGTGAGCCCTAGCCGTCTCTCTCACTGTACGCCACTCTACTGCTGGGCCAGCACTCTCTGACTGACTGACTGACTGACTAGGCCCACAGTGAGTGGGGTTGGACTCACCCCAGATGACCTGAACTCTGGCCTGAAAGAGAGAAAGGCAGTGTGTGTGCTTTTGTATATGTTTGAGAGAGAAAGCATGACGGAAGAGAAAAGGGAGTGAGTGAGTGAGTGATGGGGAGTTGGAGAGTGAAAGGTAGCGCAGGAGAGATGCTTTTGCTGAATGGGCTACATTTTGGGAAGAGCACATTTGCTCCCCAGATGGAAGTTGACTTTGAAACGGATCTTTGCCGGATCAGAGCCAGAACTGTGTGAGGGCCCGCTGCCATCTTCCCCCCTGCTGGTTTTGGATCTGTTGGATTTAGTGTTAAGACTAAAAAATGTGCCAGTAACGAGCATCACTCTTAGACCTACTGCACACAGTTCAGCTATTGACAGGCTTTTAAATTACTTTAAAACGGTCAATGAGAGAATAACAAGATGGATGCAGAGAAGAAGACTCCTCTCTTTGACAGCTGACGGTTTACTATTTTTGTCAGAAGCAGATGCGGATTTTGCAACAGTGTAATCAGTGCCGTGTGTGTGTGTGTGGGAAGAGGAACAGGTGACGGGGAGATTTTGTCCATCACAGCCAGATGCGACTGCTCGCTTGTCTCTCTCTCTCTCTCTCTCTCTCTCTCTCTCTCTCTCTCTCTCTCTCTCTCTCTCTCTTTTTTTCTCTTTCTTTCCTTCTCTCTCTCTGCCTGCCTGCTGCTGTGGCTGTCCCCAGATGACTCCAGGGTCTGTCCTCAGTGGAAAAGTACTCACGGCCGTGGCACTGCCTTGACCTGCGAGTTTCCACCGCTAAGTGATAAGGTGGTCGCGGTCCTTATTGTGAGTTTAATGTGACCGCTCAAAAGGAGAACTCAGGGATTATCATGGGCTGGTTAAGGATCCAATTTCACTGAAGGGCAATTATTTTTGTTGTTGTTGTGAGCATCGCACCCCCTTTGACAGCACAAAGTGCACTGGTGCTGAGCTTTGTGTTAGCGTTATTGCAATTAGCAATCATAAGGTTCGGCTTGGGGGTACATAGTTACTACTCATTAGATGTTTGGTTATCCCCTTCTGGCATTATGTACTAGATTTCTGTTGTTTGACTAATGCATTTGCTCATTTTTGTGTGTTTTTAACAAATAGTTTTAATACAAATTTTATTATTATTATATTTCACTAAACATACTTTTGGCTAAAGATCAGGCATTGCAGTTGACTGAAATCATAGCTGTCAGTTACGCTAGGGACATTTTCCCGCCACTTTTTTGCAATCACCAATTTCTGAAAATAAAATATAATTGAAAATAAAATATCACTAAAATGAAAAAAAAGCTTATCAAAAATCATGCTTAAATACTGTGGATAGATAATTAAAAGTAATACTCAAAAAGGAAAGTTCAGGGAAAGGTTATTCCCTTTCCGGTCCATTGGTGTGAATTATCAGTGTCAATGGAACAGTGTGTGTTCTATTTACACACACCTTCCTGTCCCTGATGTGAAAAACCTGTTTGTACACCGGCGTTTTTCCTTTCTAGACCAAAGCTGTCCTAATTAGGTCATGTTTAGTTTAGTTTGTTTGAATTAGTGGATCATTGATTTAATTTCCTACTTAAGTTAGTCAACATTTTGATTAGCCTGTGTGTGTGTGTGTGCTTTATTTTCTGCAAACATAATAAACATGCTACCGCACACGCAGGCTGTAGGTGTAATCATCATGCCAACCCAAATAGCAACTGAACAGTAGCTAAAGGATTAAGGTAAAGACACAAAACAGATTTAATTGTCAACTTGAATTTGAGAAATACATTATATTAACATTTAAACTGCATTAAAATGACTACAGCTTACAATATATACGTATATACTATTTCTAAAATTGTATAAAGGGCATCCAGACTTGTGAACGCTCAATCCATTTAATTGATTAAGAAAGGATAAAACATGGTCAATGTAAAGCTCATCCATCCCCTTCTGTACATACGTATGTCTTCTGTTCATTATGCAACAGTAGAACATCATGTTTTCATTGTTTGTTTACAGGTCAAAGAACCTAGTGTAGTGTTTTTCTCCCTCTGCAGGCAGTTATTTGTGTGTGTTTGTCCGGGGACTATTGACTAAAATCTTTCATTAAAACCACATATTTCAAAGTGATTTATACTAACTAGCTGCTAGTATTTGTACTAGCTGCTAGTATAACTGCTAGCTGACTCCAGGATTTATTTTTGCTAGCCTGGGGCTTGGCCGTGGGCGCCCTACACTCACAAAAACCCATTGAAGCTCCGCTAGTGATTACAATATAGCTTTTCTTTGATGACCCTAGTCAGATGCCATCACCTTTTTATTGTTCCAGTGCCATCAGCTGTTCACCTAAAATTATTTGCTTTTTTTATAACTGTTGCAAACTGTATGTCTTCCTTGTGTTTTTAAAATCTTCTAAAATAGTTTCTAATGCTGCCATAGTTTTTTCTTGTTTTCGTTTTGCCAAGTTAAAAAAAAAAAAGTGTTGCTGCCCTTCAAAAAGTCTAAAAAAATAGTCGGATTTGATGTGATGACACTAGCAGCTCTGGAGAAGCTAAATCTCAAACTAGTTATCTACTAGTTCATCATGTCTAGCATACATCAAGCTTCATAACTAAAATACCATTGGACTTAACTGTGTGACACATGGATAACTTTCAGTGGACCATAGTGGTTTCATTAAGTTTAGCTGTGTTAGTCATTTGGTTTGCGAGCTAGTTACAACTATGTTTGTTGAACACATGCAGTAGTTGGGTTATTTTATTGCTAGGCTCATAGATGTCTGTGGCTAACATTGTGAAGTTGGAGACTCGGCTGTGAAGTGTGCAGGATATGATTTTTGGGCGTCGCCCGTGGTCATTAACTTGGCATAATATTCACAGGTGATGGGTTTTAATGTGTTACTCGCTATGATATTTTATCCTAATGGTCATAGTCCTGCACTAGACTCGAACCTGCATCCTCAGGCACCGGAGGTGACGCTTCGGGTTTGTTATGTGTTGCTAGCAGGTCTCTTTGGGGCAGTGTGTTTGCGTGTCCACAGACTATAATGTGTATTTCCTCTGCTTGTGCAGGTGAACGGACCTTACCGCACCAACCACCCCTCTGGTCTATGAAGCCCCTTGACCCTCACTCCAGTGTCGTGGACCCCACTGGACGCCACATTGGACGCCTCAATGTTCTCAGCCTACATGAGCCAGCCAGGTATCACCTGACCTTCCAAGGACCTAAAGACTCCTAATATCCTCTCCTGTTGACCACGACACGCCAGCGCGGACTATGGTGGTCCTGGTTTCCATTGAATTGTTGTTGTTATTGATGGCTTTTATTGAGAAGAGCCCTTTGAGGAGAATATGGACTGAGACCAGCTGGATCTCTGCAGGGGGTTAGGGTGGGAGTGGTGGGTGGGGGGGTGGGGTCCACTGCTGTGGGCTGATGGTCATGAGGGATAGCACCTCTGGTCTATCTTAAACCCTCAGAGTCTGTCCAGATTGTGTGTGTGTGTGTGTGTGTGTGT
Source organism: Sprattus sprattus (assembly GCF_963457725.1). Classification (NCBI taxonomy): domain Eukaryota; kingdom Metazoa; phylum Chordata; class Actinopteri; order Clupeiformes; family Clupeidae; genus Sprattus; species Sprattus sprattus. The sequence goes on from NC_137924.1 coordinate 26,724,860, forward strand.
GTGTGTTTGATGGAGATAAAGAGTGAGAGAGGGAGTACAGTGAGAGAGTGGGGGACTGAGTGTTTCCATGATGATTCACTTACATGCTTTCGATGCGGTTAACGTGATATGCCTGTGTGGTCGAAGTAATACTGCATGGCATTTTCCAAGTAACGTGGGAGGAATTTTTTTGTTTGTTTTATTTTTATTTTTTTGCCACACAGTAGTTTGTACACACGTATCCATCCCACTCCCGTCACTCACTCGCCTCACTTTCACCTCATGGTTTTTAAGCAGCACTTCTCCAGCACTATATATGGGCGTAGTTTTAATTCCAACACAAATACTGCTTTACCAGTCATTCTGAGGAGCTTACAGAAAACCGCTACAGCGGACAGTTCAAAACTAAGTTCAGGTAGACTCTATGCTGGTATGGTTATGTTTAACTAATTCACACAGTTATGGAGGTAGTATGGAACCTCTAGAAGTTGTTACAGATATTCCTCACTTGACTGTCTTGGGTTGCATTTTTGCTTTGTTTAAATGACACAAGTTTTTAATACTGTATGTGAATGAATATTTGTTTTTGTCAAAGATATATTGTAGATTATTAGCCATCAAATGACTTTTTACTGCATGCAGACATTTTGCTGTTTTTGTTTTGTATTAATTTCAAACAAAGAAAAACTTAAGTCACACTTATGGCCTGTACATTTTCCACTGTATGTATTATATTAAATCAGTTTAAACTTGAATGTAAACAAATGATTTTTTTTTTTAAATCAGAGCAAGCATTTAAATACTCTCTCTGTGGCCTTAAGGTGCCCATGTGATATCTCTCTAGGTATTCTTTTTTTTATGTTTCTTCTTCTCACATGTTAGAAATTCTATGATGTCAGAAATCAGAATAGTCTTGCATTTGGGTTCGTTGTTTCTCTTTTCTTAGGCTCTGTTGTTTTTAAAGCTTTGAAATCATCTGGTTACTTAGACTGAACCCTAATGGAACATCACTACCTGTATTTTTGTTTCTCTTCTTGTTGTTTTTGTTCTGTTCTGTTCTGTTCGGTTTTGTGTTTGGGTCTTGTCTTGCACATCATTAGACATCCAAAGACTATTTGGTTACTGATATTCATATTGCTGTATCTTTTTCATTACAATACCAAGAGACCAATGGATTATTTTAATCATCATTTCACAAAGATGTCTGTGGGCATGCAGCAACACTGCATCGTGTACCAAGCTTTGCATAGCGACCGCTATGGTACCCATCGCTTGGGGTCTGCTGCACTGTAGGATCAGTGAAGGGGAAAGACATCAAGATGTTTTGGTCTTTCTTCCCCCCCCCCTCAGTCTACATTCCGTGCCAGATGAATGAGTGAAGATGTTGTGAGGACCAGGGAGCAGTAATTATTTAAATAAAATGTTTCCAAATTTGACTCTTCTTTTGTTTTTTTGTGTCATGTCATGTCTTTTTTTTTTGAGTTTCTGAGAACTTCAGATGGAAGCATGCCAATTGTTTTTTTCCCCTTGGCTGAACACACACACACACGCACAGAGAACATTGCATTAGTACAAAGATTATAGTTGGGTAATTTTTAAAATAATTTTGACTGGTGTTCCTAAATAAGGAACAAGCATTAGTATATTTTGTCCCACTCTTATATCAGTGTCATCACACACTGATATGGAGACCTTACTGTGGGCCTTAGAAGGTTCCTTCAAGAAAGCTGTGTGAAGGGGATCTTGTCCGTCACAGCTCCCCAAAAAGTTTGTCATTTCAAAAAATCATCTATTAGAATCCATTGCAGCTCTTGGTCTGCTCGTAAATGCCTTCACCAATCATCCCTGCTCACAGCATTTGCAGTGTAGTATAGATAACGCTACAATTTACAAATTACTAGTCAGTAAGACGCCAAGTGAAGCTCTAACTCCGTAGAGGAGACCCACCACAAAAAAATACAGACAAACTAATCATCATAACTGCTCTGATAGAGTATATAATCCAAATTCTGTGGAACTCATCATGAATATTGTTAATAAGGAAGGTGTGGCTATTTGGTATTTTTTTTATATTTTAGTACAACTGTATTTAAAATCAAAACAGATGAGTTGATGAGACTTAGACAGTATTTTCACCTTGATTAGTGAGGAACAGGCTAGAAGACAGGATAGAAGAGGTCGGCTAATATGCAACAGGTGTATGTGTCTGACGAAGCCAAGTCAAATTTTTCATTCTGTTCCACCGAAAGGTCCTCTTGCTTCCAGGAACGACCGGAGAAACCATAATTAATGTCTCTATCCTCGAGCTTTGTCCATTTCACATTGCACACCACCAGCGGTAGGCTACATGGGCAATAACATCTCAAAATCTTTCATTTCATCTATTTAGCTAGCATATAATTGTCTTTAGTTTATTGACCTAGATGGAAAATGCTACGTGTGTGTCAGAAAGTGACTTCCAATGCCACGGGAGTGTTTTGACCGTGAAATGCAATTTTTAAAAAAAAGGATTCGGTAACCCACAGAGCCCCTTGGTGTCAAGTCATGGATTAGGCAGACTACTATGCCCCGCTGGCCTCGTCCACCTGGGCGCCTTTGGTTCAGCTCCAGCAAGAACTGTCGCAAGCAGAGGCAAACTGAATCCCAGGCACAAAGGTAAAGGATGAGATCCGGAGGAAGAGAGCGCTTTTGATACATTTGAGCACTGATTAAAAAAAATTCCACAGCCTTGCTCACCTTTCAGTTATGGGAAATAAAATGTCATTTTTCTAATTCGGAACAGATGGGAATAGGCACATGCTTCATACAGCTTGTGTTGTGCTCACCACAGTTGAGACTGCATTAGCCTATAGCCAATATGCACACACACAAACCATCCTTCATAATACTGCAGTAGCCTATAGTCTAAATGCACACACACAAACCATCCTTCATACTACTGCAGTAGCCTATATAGTACTCTAAATTCACACACACACACCATCCTTCAAACTACTGCAGTAGCCTATAGTCTACATGCACACACACAAACCATCCTTCATACTACTGCAGTAGCCTATAGTCTAAATGCACACACACAAACCATCCTTTAGACTTATGGCTCAGGCATGCGACAAATGGGCCTATGGGCCACATTGTCATATTTATTGAATGCCGAGCTGAGGCATAGTTTGTGACACACACACCCGTGCTATGTGTATCTCTCCCTTACTCACCTGCACACACACACACACAAAGTCTGAATGCCGAGTTGAGGCAGAGTTTGTGACACATACACCCATGCTCTCTGAATCTCTCCTTTACTCACCTGCACACACACACACACACATACTCTGTGACACACACACACACACACACACACACACACACACACCCATGCTCTCTGTATCTCTCACTTACTCACCTGCACACACACACACACCCATGCTCTATGTATCTCCCCTATACTGACCTGCACACACACACACACCCATGCTCTATGTATCTCTCCTATACTGACCTGCACACACACACACACACACATAGTCTGTGACAGACACATACCCATGCTCTCTGTATCTCTCCTATACTCACCTGCTCACTCACACACACAAACGCTACCTCATACAATCTTCAGTATATCTCTTCCACTGACTTGTTACATGACACAGCACACATACCTCCACAAAGGGTATCAAACACACTAACATACTCACATACCTCCACATAGTGTAT
>NC_137924.1:26736052-26771052 GCF_963457725.1 Sprattus sprattus
GAAGGAAACACAGGCCTATAGGACAGCATGAAGGAAACACAGGCCTATAGGACAACATGAAGGAAACACAGGCCTATAGGACAGCATGAAGGAAACACAGGCCTATAGGACAACATGAAGGAAACACAGGCCTATAGGACAACATGAAGGAAACACAGGCCTATAGGACAACCTAAAGGAAACACAGGCCTATAGGACAACATAAAGGAAACACAGGCCTATAGGACAACATAAAGGAAACACAGGCCTATAGGACAACATGAAGGAAACACAGGCCTATAGGACAACATGAAGGAAACACAGGCCTATAGGACAACCTAAAGGAAACACAGGCCTATAGGACAACATGAAGGAAACACAGGCCTATAGGACAACATGAAGGAAACACAGGCCTATAGGACAACATGAAGGAAACACAGGCCTATAGGACAACATGAAGCATACACAGGCCTATAGGACAACATAAAGGAAACACAGGCCTATAGGACAACATGAGGGAAACACAGGCCTATAGGACAACATGAAGGACAACATGAAGGAGACACTGGCCTAAAGGACAACATGAAGGAAACACAGGCCTAAAGGACAACATGAAGGAAAAACAGGCCAGACTACCATCACCACAGGAGGATAAAGCCCACACAGGACTGAAGCCACAAGTATGCAATGTGTAACAACAATACACATGATGTTCTTAAATTCGATATTTTTGACAGCACAAATAATCCATTGAAAACAGTTTTAATTATAATTAGAGGGAAAAACTCCATCATTGACATGTTCAAGTCTCAGCCATTATATCTTCAAATCGATTCATTTCTCTGTGGAAGGCCACAAGCTAAAAATGCTCATTCTGTTTGCAACATAGGACTTCTCAAACTGGTCATTTCGTTTACCGCACAACAATGAAAAGTGATTGCTGTATTCTGTAGCTGCCCCCACGGAGTCAACGCACAGCGCTCACCGTTCCTGCCTGTCACTCAGGGTGAGCGAAGCTAGCGAAACAAAAGCTTGGTGAAGCAGCTGGATTTATTTCAAACACCTGGAACTGAAAAAAATATCTTTAACCTTGTATATTAGTCAATATTTATCCATTTAAGGTGGAATATGCTATACGAAAGCCATAGCTTTCATGGAATTCTGAAAGCATCAACTTACACCCTACAAAGTAACCTATTTCATGGGTATTTAAGCAGACAGCAACAAGGATTCTCCATGGGTTTCATGGATGTTTCCAGAGGGTGATAGAGGTGGGCATCTGAAGGGGTTGACATGTATGGAAACGTGCGGTGATGAGCTTAACTCAGGCCTACCCATCAGCCACTTTATGTCTCTGCTATTAGGACAATGATGAAATAATTACACCTTTCAATGCCAAGTCTCATCATCTCTGACTCATCATCATGTAGCAGAGGTATATGTACGTATGCTGCTCATATTGCAACTGCAGGTAGCTGCTTCTGGTTAAAGTGTGCTTGATGAATATAACCGCTGCAGTGTTTTATGGTTAACTACAGATTCAGTTTCAATTCAAACAAAGAACCGAAGATTGGACAGACTTGGTTATTTCGTACACTACAGTTGCAATTCACAGGTGTCTGACCTGTCATTCAGTTCAGCAGGTATTGAAGAATGTGTAGGTTAGTGATGGACTCTTAGTTAAAGGTGTGCCTGCTCACTTTCACTAGCAGTCCGACAATAATTTTCTGGCTACGCCAGCCATTAGTATGAGGATGTGGAAATACATTTGATAATTCATTATATGACAATAATAAATCAATATAACGCTTTAAGGGGACACAATAATTGTACTGCTGTTGAATATAAGGTTAGAAAACACAACATTTGCCCAATTTAGCATAACTTCTGCTATAAACCACGCCCACGTACGGTCTATTATCTAAATACAGATACAGAGACTGTTCATTTTGTTGGTGGAACAAATACAGAGACAGAGAGAGACACCTCTATCCTGTACTACCACTGTTGTGAGCTAAGAGAGATGTCTCTCTCTCCAGGGTTTAGGGTTCTCTGCTGTTTGGTAGTTGGGCTTGGGGTAGTTGTGTGAAGCTGGAGTGGATGGGCAAATGTTCTTATGAAGTATGAAATAGAGGGTTTCATGGTATGTGGACTGCCTTGCCTTTTTTTTATCAGAATATGTCAAACTTGTGTTGTTGTTAAAGTTGTCTATGTATCGTGTTTAAATGGTGCTGTAAGGTAAAAATACTGAAAAGCTTCAATAAACGAGTGTTAAACCTTAAAAAAAGAAAACATCTCTCTCTGTCTCCCTCTCCCTCTCCCTCTCTCTCTCTCTCTCTGTCTCTCTCCCACCGCCCGCCTCCTGTCCTCCCTCTAAGCATTCTGCTGTGTGCTAGCTTTTCTTTGTCTCTCCCAGCATATTTCTATCAGTAGTATTCCAGAAATCAGGCATTGTTGGCTGGCCGTTCACGACCATTTTTTTGGCCCCTGATCATTGTCCTGCCATTGGCTAACTGACCAGGGCCACTGGGGGCATTTAAAGAGTGTTTTGGGGGAATGTTACCACCAGCTTACTGGCCAACACTATCTAATGGGTTAGCTCTCTCTTTCTCTCTCTCTTTCGCTTTCTTTCTCTCTCTCTGTCTCTGGCTCTCTCTCTTTCTCTTTTTTATCTCTCTCTTTCTCTTTCTTTCTCTCTATCTTTCTCTCTCTCTCTCTCTCTCTCTCTCTCTCTCTCTCTCTCTCTCTCTCTCTCTCTCTCTCTCTCTCTCTCTCGCACACACACACATATGTGGCATGCAAACCTTTGGGCACTCCTGGTCAACATTTAGTTACTGTGAATAGTTAAGTGAGTAGAAGATGTCCAAAAGGCATACGGTTAAAGATGAAACATTCTTTCAACTTTTTTTTAAATTGTGAACAATTGTGAAAAAAGAGAGGCACCATGCAAAGGTTGAGGCGAAACCCCAAGAGATAACTTTGCCCAAGGTCTCAGGCCTTAGTTTGGGCTGGTTAGGGCAATGGCTTGTTCACAATCATTATTAGGAACTTATCTAGCATACTTAGAAACTTTCACAGCTCTGTTTCGTTTTAATCATTCAATATCTTCGAGATTTTCCCCAAAAGTCATTGACAGTCAAGTCTTCTGTTTAGAGAATAAGTCATCTTGCTGTGGGCAATTTAGAAACAAAATGCCATAAACACAACAAAATCCAACACAAGCCTTGGATTGATGAAGTTAAAATAGAATGTTTTGGCAGCAATGAGCAAAGGTACGTCTAGAGAAAAAAGGGTGCAGAAGTTCATGAGAAAAACACCTCCAACTGTTAAGCATGGAGGTGGATAGATCATGGTGGATGGATCGTGAGGGATGAATCATGCTTTGGGCTTGTGTTGCAGCCAGTGGCACAGAGATCATCTGACTGACAGAGGAAAGAATGAATTCAATGAAATACCAGTAAAGCCTGGAAGCAAACATCACACCCTCTGTAAAAAAAAAAAAAAAAAAAAGGATAAAGGATAAAAAAAGAGGATAGCTTCTACAACAACATCATGATCCTAAACACACCTCAAAAGCCACAATGAACTACCTCAAGAGGCGCAAGCTAAAGGTTTCACCATGGCCCCCACAGTCCACCTAACCTAAACATTGTTGAAAAACTGTGGATGGACTCTCAAAAGAGCCGTGCATGCAAAGCCGCCCAATAATCTCATAGAACTAGAAGCCTTTTGCAAGGAAGAATGGTTGAAATTTCCTAATACAAAAATGGAAAGAGGCTGGTTACAAAAAAGCATTTACAAAAAGCTGTGGTGCTCGCTCAAGGGTCTATTACTGAGCACTGACTATACAGGGGGCATATATCTTTGCTTCAGACCCTTTTTGGTTATTTTGGTTATACAAGATGAAACATTAATCTTGCTTAACATATTTAAAAAAAATTGAATCTTTAACTTAATGCCTTTGGGAAATCAGATCATCTTTTACTTGCTTAGCTGTTCACAGTAACAGAGAAATTGACCAAGTGTGCCCCAACTTTTGCTAGCCACTGTGAAATCATATACAGTATACAGTATATACTATACACAATCACGGCCTGATATCAAGCAGGGAAAACTCACAGGCCATCAAAAGAGAATTAACAAACAACTCAGATTGCAGCTGCCGCCTCAAATCCTTTCTCGGGGGCTCGGAGACAGTGGATCAACGTTTGGAAGTGGAGGTCATCAAACGGAATGGAAAAAAACAACTCTGTCCGCACAGGGGGTTGCTGTGGTGGTCTTTAGTCATCGTGGCATTCCTAACATTGTGTTCCCGTAAGATGGCTTTATAGCATACGGCAACGGAGAGTTATTCACCACATTTTACTGTGGGGTTACCCAAGTGGAAAAGCTAGATGGCGGTGGTAGTGAGTCAGTAACATCACGTGCAGATCTTCCACTGTTCACAGAAACACTAACAACACACAAACCCAAAACACATTTTTTCATCTCTCTTACACACTTACATACTAAGTCTATCAATCTCACATCAGCATGCTAATTTTTCTCTCTTAAACACACAAACACACACACACACACATACATACCATCTAAATTCACATGAAGAGATTTCATCTGCCTCTCTGAAACCGTAAAAAAAGCTTCTTTCATATTCCTGTCAGCACGGACATTCTCTCTCTGCCTCTCTCTCTCTCTCTTTCTGTCGTATATACACAAACACACACACACAAGTCCATCAATGTTCATCATTATTGGGCCGCAGCTAGGAATTACTGCAATTCGTGGTAAACTATGAGTGAACCCTTAACTGACACACATGAATCCACTCTTCACCTCTCTCCACTCACACAGGCTTGAATTGACCATGGCCCATACAGGAATTTGAGTTATGTACTCCACTTCAAATAGTTGCCACCATATAAAGATGCCACTGGGAGTGACAGGCCTTTAAAAAAAAAAAAAGAGCCCCTCAGTCTATATCTACTCTTGGGGCCCGGTTCCACGTAAGCATGAGAAAGCAGCTGTGTCACCAACACCTTATTTATACGCGGAGGCCATATTATGGCTCATGGCACATTAGGATCCCAGCACTATTTATACCAGGCCACTTTACGCAAGGAGGCACGTGTAGACCTGGCTCTGAGGATGTGACTGGAGATACTGCCCCTTGACTGGGATTTGCACTTGTCGTGTGGCCAGGAACCATGCAGGCATGCTAATATGGTGATGTTTGTTTGGGGCTTGTTTTAATGTCTAATGGTTGAGGGCATGTTCACGGACACAAGGAGAGACTATATACTCATGAGCATGTATGAGAATGAGAATGATTTGCTCATGTAGGCCTATATCTGATGGTTAGTAAAACAAACCACTTGTGTTTATAGCTAATCGTCCAATCATTTTTACAGTGGGTGGTGGACTGACTGGTTAGCATGTGGAGCTAGGGTCAACGCTAGGAGTAATAGCATCCCGTCTTGATGGTGACACAGAGTTCAGAGTGTTCAAGGCTGGGAGGGGGTCAGGTTTGGGGGTTGAGGTAGTTATTTTTAATGCCTTGATCCGAAACTGGCAGCAAAGCGTGACGTCCGCAGCACAATCTCGACCAGGATGAGAGAAACAGATGGTCTCCTGTCTGAGGGGAAGGGGACAAGTCCCTTTTTTGAATATGTTGAGAATCCAACAAATGAAACAAAAAAAACAAACAATGAAACTGGAGTTTGCATATCCGAGAGTTTGCGACAACAGGAGGCACACTGGTGCAAACCGCTGTGAGGGCCGTCAAGGTGGAAAAACATTCTCAACAGGAAGTTAGATACCTTGTCAACCTTCAACCCCGGTGGCATAGCAGTAAAAGAAAAAAAAAGTGGGTAATCTGTACGTCTGGACACACCCATACGCGCCGTGGATAATATTCCTTATCCTCTATGTAGGACTGCGCAACCACTGAAGCCAAATCATATCATCTTTTAGTAGTGCTAATAGTAGAAGTAGTTGTAATAGTAGCCGTTGCAATAGTATCACATTAGTAAAATACAAAGAGTATTCAGCCTTGAGGAGTCTGATTCAGTATTCAATAATGGAAAAGTTGGATGGAGAAGCAAATGATCTGGGGCCCGGGCCTGGTAGCTGGAGCCGTGAGACACCTGCACTCACTGTACCACCCATGGGGCAGAAGAGTGTTGGAGCCTGGAGACACCTGCACTCACTTTACCACTGTAATACCCACAGGGCAGAAGTTTGAACAGTTACACGAAAAGGTGGACGGGAACGCATTGAGCAGCATTTTGCAGCTGGGTGTCTGTTCAGAGTTTCCTTTACCTGTCTACTCGCTTCAGTGCACTCTGTAGTTACTTATAATTTCATGTCCAAGTTAACAATGTATACATTTGCATTGATTCAGACAGTTGCCTAGTTAATGGTACATAAGCGAGGAGGTAACTATATTGCAAACAGCTTGCTTGATCATCAGTTTGTAGGCGGACTACTCTACTAGTACTCGGCCTATTCACCATTTGCAACCTCTACCAGAGCTTTTTAGGACTCTGATGCTCCACTAAAGTCTGTCTGATGACCATGCAGCAATGTATATGGTTTAACAGAAGCTTGCAGGGCATCTGGTCATACGACCATGACAAATCATAAAAAAGGAAAAGACCAGTAGTCATTAGCAGACATGGCAAATCACTCTTACTTGGAAGATGAAGACCTGTAGGAAGGGAAACTGAACTTGAGTTTACACAACACACACTGTCTGCACATTTTAAACACATGTTCGGTTAGGATCTTCAGGCCATATCAGAACGACACTGATTCCAACGGCCTAAAATGTTATGCACCATTTACTCAGGTTCAGTTAACGGACCAGTTTTAAACAAAACCCTCGGCTGCCACTTTAAAAATAATTCTCAAAAATCAGGACACGTAACAGCAGAAGTTGGATTTGAACTCTTTATTGAATCTTTTTTCTTTAATTCCTCTGCATACACATTTTCCTGATGTACAATTTCATCCCAAGGAAAACTTAAATGAGGTAAAAGTGCTGAAAAAAAATGAAGTAGCATAATAATGATAGTCAACATCATCGCCATCAAAACACAGGAAGGGGAAAGAAAAAAAACAACAACACACACACCACACTGACAGACGGGGGGGGGGGGGGGGCTTTATGTTCTGCATTACAACATCTCAAAAATATATATATATATATATAATAGTGCGACATTTCACTTTTGAAACTTACAGGCATCCTCAGTCACACACACAGAAAACGAATGCGTGACAAGCTGCTGCCCGACTTCCACGACTCTCATTACAACACATACACAGGGCTGCCCAACAGGGACCTCCACTTCATCTGTATGAGACACACACTGGGCACAGGACATCAGAAGACAGACTGGAGAAAAGAAAAAAAAACAAACAAAACAATTATATTGAACTGAAGCAAAGCAAGATGTCTTTCCCCGTCCACACCTCTGAATGAGAATCAGGAAAAAGATACATTTAGCAAAGCTACCATACAGGCTGCTATACAGAGTCTAGCTCAATATAATGAACATGGACCTCCAAACGCAGAGGAGAGGAGAGGAGTGGGGGAATCAAATCTGGGAAGAATGTGTAGAATTGAAGCAGCGTTGGAGACAGGACCAGTGAAAGAGAAATGTGGCTGAATTCTAAATGTCAACATAAGCGCAAAAAGATACACCACTTCAGTATGACAAGTCAGTTTCTAATACAAGTTGAGTCATTTCTGTTGAGACACCGTTGGTAGACACAGACCCCCCCCCCCCCCCCCTTTACACTAACACCAGCTCTCAAACAGGAAGTGGTATCACAGCTGAACCTCCATCAGACCAGGGCTTATCGTAGTGGCAGTGCATCTGGTTAGAGATAAAGCTCACACTCCCCTTCTCCCTCCCTCAGGCTGCCCCCTCTCTGTGCCTCAGTCTGTCCCCCTCTCCCTGCCTCGCCTCTCTACGTGAAGCAAACACAGGCACATGCCTCGAATTAGTAGTTACCAGGGCCCACCTCAGGCAACAGAAGAGGGTGTGTGTATCTGTATATGTGTGTGTGTGTGTGTGTGGTATGTAGTCGTTAGGGTTATAGTGTGAACTCCTGGAAGTGGGACATGTCCTTGTGTATCCCCTCCCCACACAGGCTTCTTGTTTCAGCCTAAAAGCTTCACAGCGCCACACACACATGGGGCCTCAGAGCTGAACATGAGTGGTATACACACCTAGAGGCCCCAGAGCTGAACATGAGTGGGATACAGCCTGAGGAGAGCCTGGGATGCTACCGAACCAATAGAGGGAGATGGAAATGTCTACTGGAGTCACTGAGTTTCAGACACTAAACTAAACACTGTTCTACAAGACTGAGGAAGAAGTGGAAATTCATTCTGCAATGACTAGGGGTCCAGAGGCGAAAGAAACAGAACTCACCCCAGTGGTGTACCACAGCCCTTTATTTGACCCCTCCTCCCAGAGCCCCATAGATCACACACACACACACACAAACACACTTGGAGTAATGTAGGCTTGAGGCCTCTAAAGTGCTTCTATACATTGGACATATCTACAAACAAGATGTCCTCATATTTCCTTGCTCTCCCGCACACTCCGTCTCACACACACACAAAAAGGTTTTCAGTGCACTTGTGGTCAGCCTGCACTTCAAAAGTAGGGTGGCTCTGGAGGTCAAATCAAAACAAATAATTTTACCAAACAAAAGCAGAATGATAACTTAATATTGGACTACCACTGAGATCGGACTTTAAGAAAAGCATGGGCAGGGGCCCAGAGCTAGGGAGGGGTTTAAAAAAAAAAAAAAAACTAACGCCATAAAATTAACTTCATCAACTTTATTTCCACCAAAGACTACGCTACTGTACGGTCAACCCAGATCTACTCAAGACAAACTTTCAACTCAACAGGGCCTGTACCAATATCGTTATAATCAACGACACACACACACACACACACCTCCTCTCTCTCTCCACCCCATGTCCTTCACAATCACCGACTCTACACTGTGTTCCACTGTCCCAACCAATTATTTAAAAAAAAAAAAAAAGCGCACAAAAGCATCACAAACGGCACAAAAGTGCTGCTTTGGACATTGGTCCACAGATCCAAAAACAACCACAGAAGAAGGATCAAACAAACAAACACATACATAACCTTACTCATACTAAACCTGTCCCAGATCAAAGCCTCCTCCTCCTGTTATGGGCCTTGTGTGCCCTGAACCTGCTCCGAGCCGGGCTACAGTGACCCCCACACCTCCCCGTCGGCACTGGCTGTGGGCGATAGATAAGAGACAAGCACAGGGACAGGCCAATATCCGCTTGCACAAGCCCAGCCCTGGGCCACGGAGTGGCAGTACGAGAAGGGTGGGGTGGGAAAACGTGGTGGGACTGTGGCAGCTGTCGGGGCCCAAAGAAAGCCCAAATGCCACCCTGGCATTTCTGTGAATGGGTCGGTCAGAGAGGGGGAGAAGGAGGGAGGACGAGAGCCACGTGGGTGAGGTCTGGGGGGACTTGAGCCGCGGGAGTCCGGGATGTCACAATCAACGTGTAAGGTCACATGACCTGCGCTGGATTCCACTCCCACATAAAGGGGGAAAATCCATCCTGGAAGTCGACTTAAAAGGACATTAAAATGTGTCATCACATGGCTCCGCAACTGCAGCCCCTCACCCCGGCCTATGATCCCAAGTTAGAAAATGTGCCCCCCAAGGTGTTTCCACGAATGTCCCAACCAAGCTGTGCTACGGCATGCCACTTCTCAGCTTCCCCACTTCTTGGCAGCCCCCTCCGCTTCCCAATTCTTGGCAGGCCCCCCTACCTATGACCAGAAAAGGGTACGAAGGATGGTAACCTTCTGCACATCAAGGGGGGGTGCTGGCGCTAGTGGGGTGGGCAGATGAACAAGTCTGATGTAGCTCGTGTTCAGTTGGTGGCTTCACAGGCAGGCATCCCCCCCGTCTCACCCCAGCACTCCTTCCCACGGGGGCCATGAGGAGTAAATTTAGGCTTGAAGCAGTAGCTCCTATTGGCTGGTTGTGAGAGGGTTCCCCTTACAACAGGCCATGTGTTTAAGCAAACGCCCACTGCTCATTCAGAGAAGGCACACCGGCTTTAATGGTAAATCCTTTTAAGGGCGGGCACACTCACACACACTACACACACACAGCTCCACATGCACCCAACCCCTCCACCTCGACTTAATACAGAAGCATATCTCCGGTTCTCTTTCCACTCCGAAACACATTCCACCCCCCCTACAAAGAAAGAAGAAATAAAATAAAAAAAAATCCTTCCAGCAGTCTTGACCATGTATATTACCTTACTCCAAAATGGAAGAAAATATGAACATATACTGTCCTGACCATGGGCTGAACCGTTGTTGTGCCCACACACTAGAATCTCAGACTTCCTCTCTCTGTCTGATTTACAGGCACAACATATTCACTGCCCAAAAAGGAGGGGTGGGTGTGCGAGTGGTGGTCTCAGACACACGTGCCCTCCTCACTAAACACTCATGGTGGCATTATCATTAAAACAAAATACTGCGTGCAACCTGTTCTCGAGTTCGACGAACTACTCTGTCCCGTGACCTCTCCTGTTCACATTCAAAGTTAATGTTTTAAAAAGGGAAACTAAGAGAAGGCGCTTTTCCTTTTGTCCCCCGTTACCCATGCTGCTTAGCGTGGGGGGAGTCATGGGGACCTCCTTAAATGTGACCCCGAAATTTCAACACTGGGGGACAACTAGACCTGCTCAGTGTGAGGGGAGAGAAAAAAAAACAAAAAAAAAAAAGAAAGAAAAACCTGCCTTTCTATAAACCTTATCACTTTTTTTCTTTTTTTTTCTGTCACTTTCATGCAACATTTTGTACTGTTTTTCCTCCTCCAAATCACATTTCAAGTTTTCTATATTTTTTTGGCTACAATTTTCCCAACCTATTTTAATTTTTTTTTTTACACAGCATGAGGAGCAGATAATGCATTTCAACACTATTTATAAATACTTTCCCCTCTTTTCACTAGGATGGACAGAGAATAGAAAACACCATATGGCAAGAAGGAAATAAGGCACCGCGGCCAAATAAACTAAACCATTTCTTGAATCTGGGTGTTTGATTAGGCACAACTTTCACATTTCATTTTTTTTTTTGGTTTTTAAAAGAGGCAAAGTTGAGAACAAAAATACAAATCCGAGACAAAAGTTTTTAGAAAACAAAATGTAATCCAAGCTCTAAAACTCTCACTTTGGATCCACTGCTCTCCAGGCCTCTGTAGAAAAGGAATGAGAAAATAGTGGTGGGGGGATGTGGGTGGGGTGGGGCAAGGGTTGTCCATCTGCCCCCCCACCAAAAAAAAAAAAAAAAAAAAAACACGTCCTTTTAAATATATCCTTTATGCCTACAGAGGATAATACCAGCTCAAGCCTCCTTTTTTCCCAGCGCCTCCCATCCATCTCCGTTTATCTGTGATATTTTTTCCTTTTTTTTTTGATAAAGCACAGGGGGGCAGGGGGGTCCCTTTGTCATATTTTTGTTTACTTTCTGTTTTGTTTTTTTGTTGTTTATTACAATCCGTCCACACTGCTGCTGTCCAACCCTGCTCAGTTGCATGGCAGCCATGTGGGAATGTTCTGGTTGCACGAGGCCACGTAGTAGTTGCTGAAGTTGGCGTCCCGCACGTAGGGCGCCGGCTGGTAGTAGCAGGTGACGCTGGATGCGTCTGGGATGGCATTCTGCTCGGCCAGCGCCCGGAAGGCGATGAGCGAGATGAGGTTGAGCGTTTGGCGGCGCTCGTGGCCCATCAGGCACACAGTGCTCTCGTTGACCACGCGACGCAGGATCATGAGGTAGTCGTACTTGCTCTTCTCCTCGCCCACAAAGTGGCTCTGCAGGTAGGCCTCCAGTTTGCGCTGCTGCTCGCCCAGGTCTGGGAAGTCGATGAAGAAGCGGGAGCACATGTAGCGCTCCAGGCCCTTGAACTCCTCCTCGTCGGTGGGCCGGAAGTCGCGCACCAACAGGTTGCAGTACTTGAGCAGGCCGCCGCCACGGATCTCCTCTGGCCGCTTGGTGGCGATCATCTTGTTGCGCAGGTGGCCCAGCGCCGCCTCAAAGTCCCCGTAGACGCTCTCGCCCACCACCGTCGGGTAGAAGGGCTGGGCCACGGGACTGTCGGGCGACAGCTCGTAGCCGGCCAGCAGCGAGTCCAGCACGATCTGGAAGGAGTCCACGCTGAACTCGAACTGCCGGCGGATGAAGTCCACGAACTTGAGCTCCACGTTGCGCCCGTTGTTGTTGGACAGAGAGATCAGGCTCCAGCGGTCCTGCTCTGTGGCCACCTTGACCAGCTTCTGCACGTACGCTTCCTTCAGCGTCATGGGCGTGATCTTCTCCTTGTTGACGCCCTCGGGCAGGAAGTCCAGCAGCGTGCCCAGCACCACCTCCTTGACCAGCTGGTACTCAGACTCACGTGGCAGGTCCACCCGGAAGATCACGTCCAGGTCCTTGTAGCTCCAGCCGACGTCCTGCACCAGCACGTGGCTGGCCGTGGAGCCGTTTAGCCGCACGTCCTTCACGCGGATACCACGCGCCTCCAGGCGTGAACGCACCATCTGGATGATGTCCTTAAGACACACCTCCAGCGTGGGGAAGTTGCCCCGGCCATGCACAGGGACCACCTCCGTCAGCACCTCGTGCAGGCGGCTCACCTGTTCACAGGTGAGCACACTGTGTGAGGGGTTGCTGCTGATACTGCTGCTGGCGCCTTCTCCCCCGCTTGTGTTCGCTTCTGCCATTTTTTGCAGTCTTCACAGATTCTTTGAATGAACTGCGATAGAATTGGAGGAGAGAAAAAATGGAAAAATGAGTACGTTTTCAAAGACGTACACCATTTAAATATACCATGTAAATGTTAATTGATAATACTGAGTAGAAGGCGAGCTTCTTTCTAAAGCCTTAGTGACGTCACCTACTATGACATGCAACCTTTATCTAGCAATATATGAATTAAAAGGTAACTAAACATGTGGAAGAGATCAAGACGATGAAACTTTAAATTAAAACAAAATTGTGGTTGCCGGTGAACATGTGGCGTCCTAATGGAACACCGATTACGAAGACAAACTACTTTTGACAGACGATGAACTTTAACTTTCACACGCGTAGAGCCTGTAGTTCGGCTCTCCGTGGTGATTCCAAACAAAATCGCTACAATGACCCCACTTTCCAGAACAACAAACACGCTTTCATAAACAATCGAGAACTAAACAGCAAAAAAATGCATTCACAAGCAGGGACGTCGCACACAGAGCAAATGAATCGTCTTTGGCCACCTCTACAAAACCCCATTAACACTTTCCCTGACGCCTGAACAGTAGTTAAAATTGTGAATTAAATACGATCTAAAATACTACAGGCATAGTAAAGTTCTCGCCAGAAAATAAGAAACCGCTTTCATACAAGTTAAGAGATTAGGGAAGACCATCAACCGAATGGAAGAGGTAAACGTTAAAGTTGGTCACATCTCACTAAAACTAAACAAATTAGCGTAATGAAATCGTTCGATTAACCACGTTTTCAGAAAGCCAACACGTGATAACTTTAGCGACAACTTTCAAGAGGAATCCATGGAGGATTACAGAAAACCGGTCTAGCTGACGTTATATAAAAAGGAGCCATGCACTGTTAAAGCTAACGTTAACATTACGGCTTGCAAAAGAAACTAAAGCCGACATGTGGATTTTTGCAAGTTAAGTTCAACCCCTCAAAAAGTTGCTAATTACGTGGTGAACTTTAAATATGACCTAGCAAACAGAAACATTGAATCAAACACTTAATAAACTCGGCAAAATTTGAAAAGTCAGATTCACTAACCAAATGATTTTCCACCACATTTCACACATGTATAGAACTCATTCTGAGAAAACATAGCTAGCGTTACCTACTTGAAATGGATCTTCTCAAATCGTTCAAAATAAGGATGTTAAATTTGCACGGGTTCTTTCATCCATTAGCCCACTCGTTTAAATACACGCAAGAACTGAAGAGCAACAGTGAGAGAGATGCCTTCTTATAAGCCGAATAGCAACTACGTGAAAGGACGAGATCTACTGCCACCACGTCGGACTAGTTTCAGCTAAAAATCCACATTTCCACATGTCTGTTCAAATAAATGACAACTAACAAACTATGTGCTTCATTTTCAGTGTACAGCTTCTGGCATTACCTGATATTTGCCCAAAACTTCGTCGACGTGGGATGCTTCAGAATTTAAATAAAACATATTGCGTTCTATTA
The DNA here is from genome assembly GCF_963457725.1 of Sprattus sprattus. NCBI lineage: Eukaryota > Metazoa > Chordata > Actinopteri > Clupeiformes > Clupeidae > Sprattus > Sprattus sprattus. Next base: position 26,750,350 of record NC_137924.1, read on the forward strand.
GCTAGTATCAATGCGCTGTTCGAGAGCAATGATTGGTCGGCTGAGTTTTTGTGTTGCTTAGTAACCATTGGCGACTGTCAGATTCAAATTCTCATGGCCATCGCTCTTGACATCACTGAATTCTAGAGAGTAAGCAAAGATAGAAGACCCTGTAAACTTAAAGTTATCTTAAGTATTTGTTCCAAAGGGTAAATGCTAATAATTCAGTGTTGCTGACTCTAAACTTGCTAAACTTTCGTATATTCTTATAACAATAATTACACAAATCAAGAGGGAAAAGCACATGACAGCCCACATGTGAGATAAATAGATACTTTATTTAATATACTGTATCATGTTAATATATAATATGTAATATGCTCTTAATTGAAAGAAATTGCCCCCACTAGAGACACACACATATATATAGAGTATATTTATTGTTACTGAGGTAAAGGACTGTATATTTTGCTATAGGTTGCTTGGTCGTATTGCTCGTGCAGTGTCTGTAAGAACACTCACGACAATCACGGCACTCTTCTTCTTCCTTTTTAATGTGCTATCATCTATTTCACTACATGACACACATATATATATATATATATTCACATATACGTATAAATGTATGTGTGTGTCTAATTTCTTTCAAGTAAGAGCATATTACATGATTTGTTCATGTGCCAAGTAACATGTTAACCTTTGTGTGACTTCCTCAAAATCCTCACATGTAGCAGAAAGGACTAGGCATAACATTAAATGCAACTGGGAAGATCTGACCTGAGGCCACATTTGCACTAGAACAGAGCCGGATACACTCAGAGCGAATCTTGTTCAGTTGATGCACACCTAAGCCAACAAGTCTTCACTTGAAAAGGTTTATCATTGACCAGGCTACTAACCATTTGATGTAAGTAGCCCAACCAGGCATATCTAACAGTTGAATTTCAGATATTACAATTTTTTCCCAATTAAGTGCAGAATATTACAACAAGGTTAAAATAAATGTATGGCTATGTGTTTCTCCTCAAAGTGACTTTATGCAATATAGACCTACTTTCCAGTTTGCAAATGTAAGGCAATTCATTTCTCATGAAGTTAATGTACCCTTATAATGCCTGGACATACAGATGTTTTCCAAAAGCACTTCAGTGTGTATTAAAATAGGTAATAATAATAATAATAATAATAATTCATTTTATTTTTAACACTTTTCATTCAGTAGAATCTCAGAATGCTCTAGGTGGGGTCCTTCTGAGAGCCTCTTGATGTCAGAGGATCCCCTGAACCTGGGACTGACTGGTCCGTATTGGATCCATCTATGACGGATTAACACTGACAAGTTACATTTTGAAAGTAATATTAGACATGAGATCACCCATACGCTGAGCATGAAAGGTGTTTTGATGTCATATGGTCTTCTAGTCATTTGACAAATTGCAGAAGGATCATTTAATGAACTCAAAAGTCAAAATAAAGATGACAAATAGCTGTAGATTTTGTCTGCTTAAGAGGGAAATGTCCACCTGCAGTGCATTACTTTCATGACACAATTTCCACAGAATCCAAAGGTTCAGTTATCATCTCCAATTCTCCAGTATTTCTAAATTACTAAATGTGTTGGGGCGCTAGGGGGAGAAGATGGAAAGCGAGTGACGAGAGAGAGAGAGAAAGGGAAAGAACTAAAATCTTTATTTAAGAGAGAAAGACACAAAACAGACAGAGAGGGTGGGGGAGGTGCACAGAGCGATATGGGTGAGTACAGAAACGTGGTAAGAGGTGACTTTTTTTGGGCTTCCCCATTGACAGGAAATACTTCAGTGGAACAGTAAAGATCGTTACACTCTAGTGGTGTGCCAGTGACTGAGTCCGCTGACGTACTATGACTTTAGACACGAGCACAGCCAGGGCTTTCCCTCCTGGCCTCGCTCTCCCTCACACTCACCCTCTTCTTTTCTGTACAACTGACAGCGCATCTTTTTTCTTCTTTCAGTCATTCTCTCATTTTACTCTTTCTCTCTGTGCCCCCTCTTAGTAAGAGTTTTTCAGTTCCTCTCTTCACGCTACTTGGGTTAGGTGAGATTTTATACACATTTCTGGGTATGCCTTTGTGTGTGTGTGTGTGTGTGTGTGTGTGTGTGTGTTAGTTTAGAAGCGATTGAGGGATTCCCCTTCAGAAGAATTCAGTACAGAGATCTGACAGTAGCTATAGAGTCCATTCAGGAGTTTAGTGAAGTGGTGGTTAGCACTGCTGTTCGTCTGTGACACAGACTCCATGCAAGTCACCAGGCTCCCTGTCCATAGAATATACTGTACATACATACATACATACATTAAAACACATACATTCATTCAAACACATGCACACACAATTGATGCATATTAACACAAGAGATACAGTGCCACTTGAAAGTATGTGAACCCCTTGAGGACTTAAGCGTTTTCTGTTGTTTTACCATGATTTTTCATTTTTTTATCACCAATTTTCCATAGATGAAATGTCAGGTTTATGTTTATCATTTGCATGTACTTGTTTAGAGGAAATTGTTTGAGAAGCTGAAAAACTACATGAAACATGGAATTAGTCCATTTCAAAAGTAAGTGAACCCCCAGCTGAATTGATAAAGTCAAGCAGGTAACAGATTCAGTGAAACTTATTTGGGTGAATAATTAGTCAATTGAGCAAACCGATCATCTGAGACATCCTTAGGGAAAGGTTTGGGCCATACAGATTAAAAGAGAGAGGAAACCAACCAAACTACTGTAGTGCCAAGGTGTACCCACACAGATCAACAATGCTGAGAGGAAACGAGATATCCGAGAACATCAGGAAGAAGGTACTGACAGCCCATCAGTCTTGGGAAAGCTATAAGACCATCTCCAAAAGATTCCAGCTCCATCCATCCATCCAAGACAAATAATTTTGAAATGGAGGGTATTCAACATGACCGCATCTCTGCCTAGAAGTGGACGCCAATCAAGACCATCACCAAGAAGCACCAGAAGAAGAATAAATCAGGTAAAAGTCAACCCACACATCACCTCTAAAGAGTTTCGGACCTCTCTGGCAGCATCTGGGGTAAATGTACATGGGTCTACAATCAGACGAAAATTGTTGGTTTTGATCGTGACAAAATAATTCTATCTCGGACTCATCTGTTTAAAGAATGGACTTCCAGAAGGCCTTTGGTTTATCCAAGTGCTCTCGGGCAAAGTTGAAACGGGCAGTTTTGTTCTTTCTTGAGAGCAGAGGCTTCCTTCTAGCAACCCGATCATGAATGTCATGTCTATTCAATTTTCGTCTGATTGTAGACCCATGTACATTTACCCCAGATGCTGCCAGAGAGGTCTGAAACTCTTTAGAGGTGATGTGTGGGTTGACTTTTACCTGATTTATTCTTCTTCTGGTGCTTCTTGGTGATGGTCTTGATGGGCGTCCACTTCTAGGCAGAGATGCGGTCATGTTGAATGCCCTCCATTTCTAAATTATTTGTCTTGGATGGATGGATGGAGCTGGAATCTTTTGGAGATGGTCTTATATCTTTCCCAAGACTGATGGGCTGTCAGAACCTTTTTCCTGATGTTCTCGGATATCTCGTTTCCTTTCGGCATTGTTGATCTGTGTGGGTACACCTTGGCACTACAGTAGTTTGGTTGGTTTCCTCCCTCTTTTAATCTGTGTTGCCCAAACCTTTCCCTAAGGATGTCTCAGATGATCGGTTTGCTTAATTGACTAATTAAGCACCCAAATAAGTTTCACTGAATCTGTTACCTGCTTGACTTTACAAATTCAGCTGGGGGTTCACTTACTTTTGAAATGGACTAATTCCATGTTTCATGTAGTCTTTTGGCTACTCAAAAAATTCCCTCTAAAAAAAGTACATGCAAATGATAAACATAAACCTGACATTCCTTCTATGGAAAATTGGTGATGAAAAAAATGAAAAATCATGGTAAAACAACAGAAAACTCCTAAGTGGTCAAGGGGTTCACATACTTTCAAGTGGCACTGTACATATCTACACAAGAGATGAATACACACACTGATACACAGTTTGAGAAACCCATTAAATTCTCTACAGCATTTGCAGCAGTTCACGCAAACATTGTAACTTTGCCCCTTCATCTGCACCGTGACTCATTCTGTGACATTATAACTGTGATATACTGTAGCCTATGCGCTATGACTAACCCAGTCCTTCCTCTGAAATCACTAGGGATCTACAGATGCCCTAATTGGCCCACAGTATCACACCTGAGCGTCATGTTTTCTTCCACCTGGACACAGTTGACTTTAATTGATCCAGCCTGACGAGGTGAGTCAGTTAAAGCACAACCTGAATCGTCACGGTCACTAGAGGTAACCTTGGTAACCTAGATGGACACACTGGCATTTTTGAGTAGGGCTCAGCTGAGTATCATGCAGGGTATGTGTTCACCCATCCACAACATGATTCAGTTGCTTCTCCCTATATGACATGTTCTAGCCGGTCTGTGCCATACCCCTCCTCTGGTTAAGGAGAATGTCTAGAGACATCTATTATACATTATTATTAATATTATACAAAATTATTATTATTATCAACATTATCACTAGACTCAATGAACCCTCTCCCTAATGTTGATGTTAAGACCTGTGATCTATAGCCACAGTGTGTAGGTGGGCCACGTGTTACAATGATGAAGGGAAACTGCAAGATGGCTGATGTTGATAAAAAAAAATGTCTGAGTCATAACGGTTTGGGACATACCTAAAAAGAATTCTGTTGAGAAAAAAGGTCGTACAAAGAGCAAATCGCCAATTTCATGACATCACTGCCTCACCACGGTGTTTCTCAAACCACAAAGAAAGTATAATATCTCCATTCAAAACACACATACACACACACACAACACACACACACACACACACATACCATTTAACCTTGTTTTAAATCAGATGAATGATTTAAAACGAGACACATCACTCCCTCAAATGATTCAAGTCACATTCTGTTTTCATTTCATCATGGAAACGGCAATACCACAATCTTACTTTATAGCATGTATGAACAAATGGACACCATTTATAAACATAGCCTGCATTCATAGTGCATAATGTTGATAGTCAAAATAAAGTGTACCAAAAAGAATCACACTGTACTGTACATGATCGTTTTGTTAAGTTTATTCTAAACACAAGGAGTGTATCTATGGTGTCTATCATTGCATCCATCACTAAAAAAAACAGTGAATTAAACTGTAAGAGACTGGATCTTACAAGAAGGTGTTCATTCTTGCAAGAATAAAAAGATGAGGAGAAGGAGGGGGGGGTGGAGATGAGGGGTAGGCAGAGAGTTCCACGGTGCTGTTTTGCTGCTGGGGACCAACACATTTTTTAATTCCCTGGAGAAAGGCCACCTGCCGGTGTCTGGCCCCATGCCAAGTAGAAATGACTCACGGCCCATGCCACGGATGGTTGACCCGCGGCCAGCCATTAACACAGGAAAGTACACACTGGGTGACACACACACACACACACACACACACTCATACACTGTTGGGTTACAGGCTAACACAGACAAACACACACACACGCCATTAACACATTAAACACTCCACTACGTTTGCGGACATCCTCGCAGACGTGGTCCTTTTCTCCCTCCCACTGACTTCAACGCTGTGGTGACTCACTCTGTGTCATATTTATAACCTAGCACTTCCTCTGACATCATGAGAGCCCAGAAATGTTTCCCCCCTGCTGGCCGAGGATGACGCACTGTAAGGCTTGCCACACAGCTGTTAGAGACTACCTGGCCAAATGGTCATTGACGGCTACGGTACTACGAGGACTCTGTTTTTCGGTTCGGAGTGGAACTGTGGGACGTCGCCGCTATCCCTCGCTAACCCCCTCTGCAGCATTCCGGAGCGGGTCGGTTCTGATCGGAGGTTCTCATCAAGCAAAACGCCCCCTGACACATCCCCATGGTGACCTCTCTAATGGGGCGCAGCTGAAAAATAATTGCGCCTGTCGCTATGCATAAGGGCAGAGGGGTGTTAAGGAAGCACAGGGCCCAGGTGTGGGGAATGGAAGGGTACACATCCACCTCCAACCCCCCCCCCCCCCAAACACCAGCCTGTAACCAACACCCAACCAACAAGGACAGACCAGTTGAGGCTTTGGTCAAACGACTGTGAGAGATTGCGAGACTCTGTGTATGTTAGAGAAGAAGAGAGGGAGGGATGTTTGAGTGAGAAAGTAATTGATAGACAGATAAAAAGAGCCAAACTATGTGTGTGTGACAGAGAGACCTAGACTGTGTGGGTGTGTAAGTAAGAGAGAGAAAATGTGTGTGCTAGACACCAGGGGTGGGTGGTGGATGGCCCTGATTCAACAGTACTGGGGGATTATGGGTGTGAACCTCGCAGAGATCTGAGTAACCCAAATAGCCCAAACTCACTCAAGTAAAAGGGAATATCCCTCAGCATTGCGGCCCACAGGGACACGACCTACCCAGACTCCTCTGCTCACTCACCCTCCTCCGCAAGTCTCGCTCCCACACCTCTCACTTTTTCCAGCCGCCTGCCTCCCTTAGTTACGGGGGAGAGAAGAGGTCAGTTTCCCCCCCCCTCTGAGAACAGAGGAAAATTAAACGAGAATCCCTTATTCACGGTCTTCATCGTCCATCTTTGTGCGATCTGATTGGGGTAATCCCACCACCTCCAAACAAGCCGAATCTGAGGAGAGAGCGTGGGCCTGTGTTGAAACATTAGAAATCATTAATACACCACAAACCCACACTAGTAGACAAACACACACACACACACACACAGACACACTCACAAACACACACACATCACAGGGTGGGTGTGGGGGTAAATCTCAAACTAATCTAGATAATTTAATGTGAAGAACCATATGCTCAGTGGAGACTGGAAGCTATTAATGGGCTTTTATTGCAGTGAGTGTGTAAATATGGAAACAGAGATTCAGGAGCAAGGTGACCCTCTGTCCTTCAGGACTAAACTTGTGTCATCACGACCAGGAACAGCATCTATCAGCTGAAGTTACAGTGAAGTGGAGGGTGTGCTGACCATGCCAGCTAGAAGTGGAACATGTCACAAAGTGACCAGGTCATCACTGTGGCAATGGATGGTATGGGAGTTTTAAGCAAGTGGAAGATTGCATGTACTTATAGAGAAAGACAAAGGAAGATATACGGCTTCCTGGCTGAGATACCCCATTTTAATAAAGCAATCTGTTCATAGGGAAAGGTGGAAAAAAACAAGGATGAATGTACTGTCCTTTTAGTTTTGTTTTAGATGGATGGTGAAAAAAAAGTGTTGTCTAATCATTCATAGGATCATCCACCTATGTCAGCTGGGTCAGAGTGACTGCGTTAGTCTGTCGTGAACCCGTCTGGTCAGGCTACTCCCCCCCCCATTACATTGGCAGAGGCTGAAGCAGAAAGTGAGGAGATCAGGAAGACAGCAACTCCATGCACAATACACAGATAACCAATGAATGACGCACAGTTAACCCATGAACAACCCACAGATAACCTATGACCTGGATCCCAGCCTACGTCTGGAAAACCACCACACCGCCAACACAGAACACGTCTTAGTGACTCAGTGATATATGCTGAGAATTTTAGTTCAATTCTACTGCATTCAATCAAAACCTGATTATTCACTATTAAGCAGGTATGCAAGTACTTGTAGTTAATCTTATTATTATTATTATTATTTGCTTAAACCTGGGCAGGGCAATAAGGAGAATGTTATTTTTTATTTAAATTTGTGAAACATATTTAACTGAGGCCTGATTAGTGCCATAAAACTCTTGTTTACAGGTGGAGAAGTTAACCGAACAGGACATGTTGCCGGTGTGTCAACATCTTATATTTGCAGATATGGCGCGCAGCTCAAATATTCAAGGCTACTTAATATATGTGACTTCATGGATATCACTTCCCATATTTACAAGTAAGGGAGGAAGTGGAGATGTGGTCACGGTGTTTGCACAGTGTGCAGGGTTTGTGTAGCAGTAGGACAACCGAGAGATGTGCTACACTTCTCCTCTTTCAGAGCTTCCCTTCTTTATCCACACACATGCATCTATCCAGTCCTATACAGGGTGACAGGGTAGGGTAGAAACAGGACCTCTCAAAAGAACACAGGAAAGAAAAAGGATGAAACTGGGAAGACAAAAAACAGAGGGGAGAGGATAAAGACCACCTATAAAGCAGCACAGGAAGAGGGTTAATTAACCATTTCCAGGATTAATTAAGTTTCTATTACTGTATAGCAACCAGTCTTACCAATCTTAATGTTCATCCATGTAGAAGCCTCTACTGCAGTAAGCCTCCTGGCAGACGCATCCTTACCTGTTACATATTCTGATAACGTGTTGACAGATCCGGTCACTGCAAGTCTGTGGGGGAACATCGCTAGTTCACACTGACCTCTGTGCTGCTTACACAGTGGACTGGGGTCAAACTAAGACTGAGGCCCAAACAATACGCACTGGTGCTCTCTCTCAGTGACGAAGGGCCAAAGCAGGAAAGGGAAACATGCTGGTTTTAGTTGAGCTGCATCAGATGCGGTTTTGACTCTAACCTAAATATCAACTCTGATATTTGGTATTTCTATGGCACCATAAAGTTGCATTACATCTGCTAACAGAGCGAAATTAAGCTGCACTCACTATAAGCTGCCAAGGACTGAGAGGAAAGCTGTTTAATCTAGCTGGGGACAAAAGGACAGGATAGCAAACCTTTTTTTCTTTTTAAACAGTCCACCTTCTGTTTTCAATTCCACAAAATCTCTTCAGCTGAACATCGATGTGTGATGAGGGAAGTCAGCACTCACCCCACAGCTGTGACTTGGAGTGTAAAATTGGAGTGGGGTGAGAAGAGGATGTTTTTGGAGCGAACAACTTTCTCTTGAAAAGTCGCGCCAAAGGGGTGACACATGAGTGATAATCACTGGACTCTGGAGAGCTGTACTGATGGAAACGCTAGACTTCACACTGCTACACACAGACACAGGAAGTCCAAAACAGCTTCAAGGTTCGTACATGAAATCTGAGTCGAAACATGAAGAAAGGCATGATGTGAGAACAAATCTCAACAGACAGCAGCGTGTTTAGTTATTCAGTTCACTTTTTCGTAACATCTTTATTTAATTTGTCTCATTTTAAACATATTTACAGTTATTTTTTTGTTCAGTAAAAATACAAATACAGAACACAGTACTCTTTTTTTTTAAAGTTTTTTTTTTTTTGGATTATTTTTTTTTTCTTCCAAAATTCACCTAGGGACAACAGAGGCTTTTGCCTGCCAGGGCTTCTCCCGGGGACAAGAAAGCAGGTGGTGTCGCCATAGTGATGGGATGATGTCCAAGGGCAACCTCAGAAATCACACTTCACATCCAGTCATCAGACAGCCAGTGCTGCCACCTAGAGGCCTGGAGAGGCAGTGTCTGAACGGCTCATTCGCTGCCAACAGAAATACAGCAGCAGCAGTGAGAAGGAGCAAGGGAGAGAGACGGCGATTGTGAGGGGGTCTTGACGTAACCAGATTGCCTGTGTCTGTCATTCCCACTCTCGCTTGCAGCATCCTGTCCAACACGTCCATTCAGTTGAGCAAAGGGAAAAAAAATAAAAAATTGGGACAAAAAATTAAATATGAAATAGTGTGTGTGCCCAGGGGCACGGATTAGTCAGTGTGTGGTTTCTGCCAAAGGCATTTCGAGTTCTGTTCTTTCTCCTCATGGGCTGTCCCTCTGAACAAAGGGACAGAGACAGACGGAGGGAGAGGGCTGACACAGTCCTGAGAGGATCCGGAACAGGAAAACCTCTCTGTTTGAGTCACACTGCCAGTGGTCAGTTTCTACTTCACCGTCCTGCCCGGACTGACTTCACTAACCAGCTTAAAAAGTTACCAGCCCCTCCGTGTAAGCATGACCATGATCACAATCACCACCATCTTCATCGTTGTCGTCGTCATCATCATAGCCATCACTGTGACTAGGGAGGCACCGAGGTTCTCTCTCTGTGAATCTTACCACAACCCTGATCAGACTCGTGTTTTAGAACATATCAGCTGATTAGGAGCATAGAACAGGTGCTGAGAACATACCAGCATGGAACATCAAGCTTTTTTTATCTTCATAGAGAAGGATTCTCAGATATGATTGGCCACAGGGCTTTGTGACTAAAGCCCTAATAAGGCTATCTGAGGGAGGAGCCTGAAAACATGGGTGAGTTTAAGGAAGTGGTTCCGGAACAGGAAAGGTTCTGTACTGAAATGGAACCCATCATTTATATTTAAGTCATTTATATTTACTTGAAAAAGATAGTTGTTTTTTCTTCTTTCGTGAGCTGTGAATGTGCAGAGCAACTTAACATCCCACTAATACAATTCTATCATAATTCCTGTTCGTCAATTTCAACAGTGAGAAAAGAAAGCAGGATGGCAACAACGCAAATGAAAAAAAAGAATGAAAACAAAAAAAGAAAAACCAAGAAATGTCTATTTTTGAGTCGTCTCCAGTGACCCTGCCCACATAAAGATGGCAGGGAGAGGTGTGTAGGTGTGTGTGTGTGTATGTGCTTGCGTCCGGGGGTGGCAGGCATAAATTAGCTCCAGCCCAGCGTGTCAATCACCTCCCCCACATGCCTATCTGATGAGCATCCTTATTTACCCACAGTTCCTCAACAGCAGCTCTGATGCCTGACCCCTGTCCTCTGTGGAGATGGGGGGTGGTGGGGGTGGAAGGATGATATTGAGTGGTTGCAGAAAGAAGTGTTTGAGAAAAAGCACAGGAACTCTGTGTGTTTATGGGTGTGTGTGTGTGTGTACTGGTATGTGTGTTTGCGGGTGTGCGAGTGAGAGAGACAAACAGAGTGTGTGTGTGTGTGTGTGTGTGTGTGTATGTGTGTGTGTGCACGCTTATTCTCCAGAGCAGTGACCCTCCATGTTTGTAGAGTGCTCCAGTAAAATAGACCCCAGGGCCCGTTTACCAGAGAGCATAGCAATACAGCACATCCAAGCACACCTTCCTCACTGGGAGAAGGGGACCAAGGAGACTGACAAGAGGAAATTAAAAAGAACACAAAAAAGAGGGATGATGTGGAATGGAGAGGTGTGGAATGAATTGGCAAGGAGGAGGAGAGTGATGACAACTCTAGTGTGTGTGTTGGTGTGTGTGTGTGTGTGTGTGTGTGTGTGTGTGTGTGTGTGTGTGTGTGTGTGCGTGTGTGAACGAGGCAGCATCTGTTGCACTAGCAGAAGACAGGGCGAACATAGACAAGCCCACAGCTGTGCTTACACACTAACGACTCAAGAGAGAAAGAGAAAGTGAAAGAGAGAAGAAGAGATGGAGAGAACGAGAGGGGGGGGGGGGAGAGAGAGAGGGGGGGGAGAGAGAGGGGGGGAGAAAGAGAGAGAGCGAGAGATGAAGAGAGGGAGAGAGAGAGAGAGAGAGAGAGATGCAAAGATAGAGAGATGAAAAGAGAATGAAGGGATAAAGAGGCTGCCAAAAGCTGGAGGAACTCTGATTATAAACAACAAACAAAAACATAAAGAAAGTGAAAAAAAGAGAGGACAGTAAATGATCCACGTCTCTGGTCTATAGCTTCCATCCACGTCAGGGAGTCCCAGATGTCGCCTGTGCATGTTTGTGTGTTTCAAAACCAGCTGACCAAACCTGACGGTCTTGTCCAGGGGTCAAAGTTCACGAGTGCCCAGGTCAACATGAAGTCTAGAGTTTTTAGGAGGGTGATCAAAGAGAGCTTTGCATCCACGGGGCCACAGCACAGAAGCGACGAGTGAGTGAGAGGCAAATCCGCCACACACCAATCTGACACACACACTGTGGGGGGGCTTAAAAGAAACACCCCAGCAATCCATTTGGCTCATGTCCTCAGGAAACATGTCCGTTCTTTCAGAGCAGTGCACGTCCATCTGAGTGGAACTGCAGCTAGCGCATCACCTTAACACACACACTACAATATACACTTTACTCCACAGACACACACTATACCTTTCTCTCTCTCTCACACACACACACACACACACACACACACAAACACACACTATATCACACCCACACTATATCACGCACACTATATCACACACACCTTTGGCCCCCTGTGCATGTCCATAGGGTATGGGGGGGGGGGGGGGGGGGGGGGGGGTTATTTTGTCAGGTGTACAAAAATGTCTGGCTCTGTGAGGGGCCATATCATTGGCTCACGGCCCGCCAGTCATGAGGGGATAGAGCCACACACAGCCAATCACCACGCAGCAGAGAATCCCGCTGTCCTTACGATGGGTAGGTGACAGACATGTGAAGAGAGAACGACAAAGAGAGAGAGAAAGAACTTGAGAGGACCTTCCATGGTAAACCAGCCCTCCCCCCTTCCTTTCTTCTATTCCTCCTTCTGTAGCTTTGCTTTCTCCCGCCGCAGGAGAACAACATCACGAGGTGAACAACCTCTCCTCCGTCCTCTCCATCTCTAGGCAGTCTTTGATTCGAGGGAGGGAGAGAGAGATAGAGAGAAGAGGAAGAGAGGAACAGAGAGTCTGGGCAGGAGGGGGGCTGGCAGAATGGAGTGATATGTGTGTGTGTGTGTGTGTGTGTTGGAGGAGTGTGTGTGTTGGAGGATGAATCTCTATCGCTTGGGCTCGCTGCCGGGGAGCGTTATGTTGGCCATGTGCAGCACGGGCAGGGGGTGGGCCTCGGTGTTGAACACCCAGCTCTCCAGAGGCAGGAGGTCATCACTGGAGAACAACAGATACAGGTACCTGAGAGAGTGAGAGAGAGAGAGTTCAGAGAGAGAGGGGAGAGAGCGAGAGAGAGAAAGAGAGAGAGGGAGAAAGAGAGAGAGACGGAGAGAGAGGGAGAGAGAGATAAGGAGAAAGAGAGGGGGGAGGGGGAGGATGGAGAAAGAGGGGGTGAGAGAGGAAAAGAGCATAATATCAATATCAACAGAGTAGAGAGACAGAGAGAGGAGGCAGAGAGCAAAAAACAAAAGGAGGAATCGCTACCTACACAAAAAGAGCATTCAACGTATACGAGAAAACGACACATCAAAGCAACACACACACACACACACACACACACACACACACACACACACACACACACACACACACACACACACACACACACACACACACACACACACACAGCAGGGTGTGGAGAGCGGTACAGAGCCAAAGGCACGATCACACAGCCACATCCCAGTCTGCTGTGTGGACAAAAAAACCTTGCACACGACTGACAGCTCCCCCCCGCCCCCAACCCCCCCACCCCACTGCAGCCGCGAGCTGAATCCCAATAGCGTCTGCCTGCACACAGCTCCTCTGCGGGGATCTGCTAGTGTGTGTGCCGAGCTACCAGCAGGTGGCAGTAGAGATCAACAGACCAAGACTCACTCTCTCTCTCACACACACACACACACACACACACACACACACACACACACACACACACACACACACACACACACACACACACACACACACACACACACACACACACACACACACACACACACACACACACACACACACTGCAGGAGCTGCACATAGCTCCAGAGAGACTTGCACAGAGAGAGCGATGTCGACCTCTGATAAGCTCTGACTCACTCATTCCACTGATATTCATCAAATATTTATCACAGTCTTGCTGTTCTTATCTCCCTTTCCATCTACCTGATTTCACCGCAATAAAAACGTACAAGCTGATCAAATTTGACGGCCGACGAAGTGTTTTCATTGCTGCGTGTTACCACTATAGTATTGACCACGGTGACGACAGAAAAATTTGCAACTGGCATCAAAGTTTAAATTCGGACCTCATGGCATCCGTTACCTGGTGTAGCTCCCAGCAGAGGCAGGGCAGACTCCAGGTTCAGAGAGTTCAAAGTCCTGCCACGTTTCTGGTCTCGCCCGTCTACTCAACCAGGCCGTCTCCCCATGCCCTCCACCTCTGTGTTAATTAGTGACCTCAGACGCCTGACTGGAGCTGGACCAGCAGGCCCTGCCTCAGTGCTCTGTGTCAGGCCTCCTCAGCCGCTACGCACCACTCTCTCTCTCACACACACACACACACACACACACACACACACACACACACACACACACACACACACACACACACACACACACACACACACACACAAACCCTATATACATACAGCTACGCACTGCAGACTCGGGCCGCAGTGGAGTCACCTTCTGTCACCTTGAAACTAATATGTATTCCATTCTATTTCGCTTTCTCTTTCTCTCTCACACACACACACACACACCCCCCATTACACATACAGTGTATACTGTATGGTACATCCACAAATTTGTGAGGTGTTGGTATAACTTTAAATATCCAGGGGAAAAAAGCTCCTTTAAAGGATGATGCACTTACTTCACATTTGGCTGGCTTTTTTTTTAAAAGACTCTGAGCAAAAAAAGAACCGGGGGCGCATTGAGGTCGAATCGGACTGGAAAAGGCACTGCCCATTCTCATGACGTCATGACGGAGAGAGAACGGGGACTTACTTGAGCGTCTCGGCCAGGAAGAAGCTCTGCTGGACATCGTCGTAGGTGGGGTTGGACGAGTAGACGTCCTTGACCCCGGAGAAGCCTCCGCTGACACGGCAGTACTTATCAATGGCCTGCAGAAACAAACAACATGGACAAAAGACAAGAATTTTAGGAAGCCAAAAAATGGAGGACCATCTCTGACCGGGCATACAGGGACAGTGTGTGTGCACGTGTGTATGTGTGTCTGTGCACGTGTGTATGTGTGTGTTTGTGTGTGTTTGTGTGTGTCACAGTGAGAATTGTAGATGTCACAGACACACACATTAGATTAGCTGAGAAGCAGATGGTCGATGCTGAGTGGAGGCATGCTGATTAAATAAAACACGTGCGCTGGGAATTTGGACAGAACAAACCCACAATACACACAGCAGGCTGAAGCTGGGGTCCTTTGCGTTTAAAACCAACATACTGAAGACGTGCCCAGTTTAATTTCCCAAAGCAGCCAATCTTGAGAGGATACTGCTGAGATGAGGAGGAGACTGAGATGTGCTGGGTTCCTCTTAAGTGGGTGGATGAGAAAATAAAGAGCTTGTAATACAGCTTGACCTAAGGCCTCTATATGGATACATTTAAGTTATATCATTACACCCTTCCTGATATGGCGGTGCACTGCTGTAGAGGTTTGGGCGGCTGTGTGTGTGTGTGTGTGTGTGTGTGTGTGTGTGTGTGTGTGTGCGTGTGTGTGTGTGTGTAACTGAATAATAATGCAAGGGAAATGTTAGCGTGCTAATCCATCCCCCTCCTGACGTGTGTGTGTGTGTGTGTGTGTGTGTGTGTGTGTGTTTGATCTGAGTGTGATCCGCCAGGGAAACAGAACAGGAAGCCAGCGGAGGCAAACGCAGCACAGAAACACACACTCTCTCTCGCTCTCGTTCTTTCGCCACCTCCTTTGACTTTTTGTTCTCTCCATCCATCTTTACCCCCTCTTCTCTACACCACTCTCTCACTTTCCTCCCTCTTCATCTCACCATCTCTCCATCTGTCTCTATTCCTCCCTCCAGCGTTCTCTCTCTCTCTCTCACTCTTTCACCGCCCATCTCTCCCATACCCCTACACATTATTCAGGCATCTCTCACTTTCTCATTCCCCCTCTTGCATCTCTCTCTCTCTCTCTCCGCATCTGTCTGTCGTTCTCTCTCTCTCTCTCTCTCTATATATATATATCTATCTATCTATCTATCTATCTCTCTCTCTCTCTCTCTCTCCCTCCTTTCCTTGTCCCTTTCCCTCTCTAAATGAGCACTGACATTGTTCCTGCGCAGGGTTGTTTTGTGTTTTGTCTGGATCCACTGGGGGCTGTTTTCCACTTGAAGCAGCCCTGCGTCTGCCAGCCTGAGCCCGGGGACGAGGCTCCTTATCCGTGGGCCGAGCACCACAGCAGCTGCCCCCATTCAAACCCCCCCCACGCTCCTCCCCCTCCCCTCACCTGGGGCCTCACCTCTCCTCCCCACCACCCCTCTCTTTTGCTCCCCGTCACCCCTCTCTTTCCCTCCCCCTCCCCTCCACCCCTCTCCTCTCCTCTCTCTCGACGCCTCTCACTGCTCCTCCCAAGTCAAAGTAGATCCACAGTGACTAAAGCAAGAGCAGCTGGGGACCCTCCCCACCAACACACCTGGCTTTGATCAGGACCCGCGGTCTTATCAGTACAGGGCCAGCATGGCTGCCAATGTGTTCACTGAGAATGTGTGAGCGCATACCACCCTACCCTGCCCATGCACCCTGCCAGCCCAGCCTTCACATGAATGATGTGGTCATGCTACATGTGTTGCTGCTGCGCTGTGAACCTCTGTTCTCCAGTTCTACCTTTTACCTACCCTAGAACCTCGAACCACAGCTGGCATTAAAGCAGCTCAGACCGCTCTCATCACTGGTGACCCATGAGAGGTGACCGCCTCCCCACCCTCTCCACAGTGACCAACTGAGACTGAAGCGCCATAACTTACAGCCAGCTTATCTCCGTACACGACACACTTATGCATTCAGGGCAGCGCCTGAGCTAGCAGGCTGACTGATACAATAAACACTGAAGGCTAGATAATACAAACAGTGAGGGGTGTTGTTATGGTAACGCCCTCGGGCATTTCAGGTTTGCCGTGCCGAAGCCAGTCTCCTAGCGCTTTGGAGCGTTTGTGTGGTGAGGAGTCGACCGGCTGCAGGGGTTGCAACCTGTCTGGTTGATTATCGTTGGCGTTAAAATGGCCTTTAGAATAAGAGGGGGAGGTGGACGGAGAGAGAGAGAGAGAGAAAGACAGAGATAGAGTGAGAGAGATAGAGAGAGAGAGAGGGGGGGAAGGGAGGTGTCGAATGGGAGATAAGAAGAGGCAGAGAAGGTTAGAGGCACGATAGAGGACGATATAGAGGATAATGAGAAGAGAAGAGGGCCTAACGTATAGAGAGGTAGTCAGACAGAGAGAGAGAGAGAGAGTGAGAAAGAGAAGAGAAGAGGAGAGAGAGCCTAACGTATAGAGAGGTAGTCAGACAGAGAGAGAGAGAGAGTGAGAAAGAGAAGAGAAGAGGAGAGAGAGCCTAACGTATAGAGAGGTAGTCAGACAGAGAGAGAGAGAGAGAGTGAGAGTGAGAAAGAGAAGAGAAGAGGAGAGAGAGCCTAACGTATAGAGAGGTAGTCAGACAGAGAGAGAGAGAGAGAGAGAGAGAGAGAGAGAGAGAGAGAGTGAGAGTGAGAAAGAGAAGAGAAGAGGAGAGAGAGCCTAACGTATAGAGAGGTAGTCAGACAGAGAGAGAGAGAGAGAGAGTGAGAAAGAGAAGAGAAGAGGAGAGAGAGCCTTACGTATAGAGAGGTAGTCAGACAGAGAGAGAGAGAGAGAGAGAGTGAGAGTGAGAAAGAGAAGAGAAGAGAAGAGGAGAGAGAGCCTAACGAAGAGAAGAGGAGAGAGAGCCTAACGTATAGAAAGGTAGTCAGACAGAGAGATTGAGACGAATGGAGGAGAGGAATGCAAAAGAAACAGCACAACAAAGGACAAATGTGAGTGATGCAGAGGCAGAGATGGATGAAGAGAGAGAGAAAGGTGGACAGGGTCAGCGAAAAAAGGAGAAGGGAGAGAGGGTGAGAAAGAGAGAGACATGAGGAATAGAATGAGGGAGATCAGGAGGGAGGAAAGGGGGAGAGAGAGAGCTCTGTGTTGTGTGTGTGTGTGTGTGTGTGTGTGTGTGTGTGTGTGTGTGTGTGTACGTTGATCAAAGGGAGGCGTTTGTGTTGCAGAGGAACAGTAATGTCCCAGCAGAACAAAGAGCCAATCAGGAAACAGACAAGCACTCGCCTCTCAAGAGCACTCCGAGCCAGTGCCCACACACACACACACACACACACAACACACACACACACACACACGCACGCAAACACACACACACACACACACACACACACACACGCAAACAGACACACACATTTGCAAACACATATAAACACTTAAGTCAGCATTACCAACACAACGAACAAATGAGAGTGGGTGAAGGAGATGGAAGGAGAGAAAGATAAAGGATGATAGTCAAGAGACTGAGAGACAGAGCGATTGAGAGAGTGAGATGGAGAGAGAGAGAGATTAAGGATCAAGAAGATGGGGCAACACATCTCTTGTTTACGGCAGGAGCCTGCCCCTGTGAAAGAGCAAGTCAGATAGTGTGTGGTGTGTGTGTCTGTGTTCTTCACTGACCTGCGCTGCCTCCCAGCCCCACTGGCGGTACTTGGGGTCGTGGGTGAACCTCCACATGTACCAGTAGGTCTCGATGACCTCGGGCCGCAGGATGTAGTACTTCTCATTCTGCCGCACGGCCACTGCCTCCAGACCGCTGTCAAACTTGAAGGCCTCGGGCCCCAGCTTCAACACTGATGAGAGGGAGAGAGAGAGGGGGAGACACTCGTTTACTGAACCAGCATTAAGTCCTTTAAATTACTGTACGCTTAAACAGAAAATGGAGAGAGAGAAAGAAAGAATGAAAGGCAGAGGGAGACAGAGTGAGAGAGTAAGTGATTGAGGTTTAACAGTCTTTTAAACCAGGTGCTCACACTCCTACATCAGTATACCATTGAACACATACAGTTTTCTTTCCATGCTTTTGAGAGATGTGAGGGGGAGGAAGGGAGATGGTGGTTAAAGATAGACAGTGTGTGAGGGTGAGATGAGAGAGAGAAATAAGGGACGATAAAAGCAGAAAGGGAGACTGAGAGAAATGAAGAAACCCAAGAATTAGGAACTGAATGAACAAGGACCAGGAGAGTCTTCAGCAAAAGGCCCCCCCCACACACACACACAGTAAAGGAGGCATTTCACAATTGGAACTCCAAATATATGGAGTTATTGAAGAGGGTGCAAAAACTCAATGTTCTGTGTTCTCTAACTCTGACTTTCACTGCGCTCAGGAGGGAGTGTGTGTGTGTGTGTGTGTGTGTGTGTTTTATTCGGCTGTCTCTGGGGAGTCATTGCGCTGTGACACACAGCCCTGCAGAGTGCAGTTAGCCCTTAAACAGCTAACACAGGACTGGGAGAGTGTGCAATTGAGAGAGAGTGAGTGTGTTTGTGTGTTTCAGTGTGTGTATATACAGCCGTGGAAAAAATGAAGAGACCACTTCAAAATTATCAGTTTCTCTGGTTTTACTATTTATTGGTATGTGTTAAAGTAAAATGTGAATTTTTGTTTTATTCTATAACCTACTGGCAACATTCCTACCAAATTTCAAATAAAAATATTGTCATTTAGATCATTTATTTGCAGAAAAATGACAATTGGTCAAAATAGCAAAAAAGATGCAGTGTCTTCAGATCTCGAATAATGCAAAGAAAACAAGCTCATATTCATTTTTAAGCTACACAATACTAATGCTTTAACTTAGGAAGAGTTCAGAAATCAATATTTGGTGGAATAACCTTGATTTAAAATCACAACTTTCATGTGTCTTGGCATGCTCTCCACCAGTCTTTCACATTGCCGTTGGGTGACTTTATGCTACTCCTGGCGCAAGAATTCAAGCAGCTCGGCTTCTTTTCATGGCTTGTGACCATCCATCTTCCTCTTGATCACATTTCAGAGGTTTTTTATGGGATTCAGGTCTCGAAATTGGGCTGGCCATGACAGGGTCCTGATCTGGTGATACTCCATCCACACCTTAACTGGCCTGGCTGTGTGGCATGGAGCATTTCCCTGCTGGAAAAAACACTTCTCAGAGTTGGGGAACATTGTCAGAGCAAAAGGAAGCAAGTTTTTCTTCCGGGACAACGTTGTGCTTTGCCTGGCTGAGGTTTGTAAAAGACCATAAGGATTGAACCAAAGCGGACTGGAGGGTCTCCTAGTTCGTCTTCTCTGATGAGTCCAATTTTCAGCTTTGCCCAACACATGGTCGTCTGATGGTTAGACGGAGACCTGGAGAGGCCTACAAGCCACAGTGTCTTGCACCTACTGTGAAATTGGACTCATCAGAGAAGACGAACTAGGAGACCCTCCAGTCCGCTTTGGTTCAATTCTTATGGTCTTTTACAAACCTCAGCCAGGCAAAGTACAACGTTGTCCCGGAAGAAAAACTTGCTTCCTTTTGCTCTGACAATGTTCCCCAACTCTGAGAAGAGTTTTTTCTCTGAAATGTGATCAAGAGGAAGATGGATGGTCACAAGCCATGAAAAGAAGCCGAGCTGCTTGAATTCTTGCGCCAGGAGTAGCATAAAGTCACCCAACGGCAATGTGAAAGACTGGTGGAGAGCATGCCAAGACACATGAAAGTTGTGATTTTAAATCAAGGTTATTCCACTAAATATTGATTTCTGAACTCTTCCTAAGTTAAAGCATTAGTATTGTGTAGTTTAAAAATGAATATGAGCTTGTTTTCTTTGCATTATTCGAGATCTGAAGACACTGCATCTTTTTTGCTATTTTGACCAATTGTCATTTTTCTGCAAATAAATGATCTAAATGACTATATTTTTATTTGAAATTTGGTAGGAATGTTGCCAGTAGGTTATAGAATAAAACAAAAATGTACATTTTACTTTAACACATACCAATAAATAGTAAAACCAGAGAAACTGATCATTTTGAAGTGGTCTCTTAATTTTTTCCGTGGCTGTATGTGTTTGTGTGTGTGTGTGTGTGTGTGTGTGTGTGTGTGTGTGTGTGTGTGTGT
>NC_137924.1:26776052-26778552 GCF_963457725.1 Sprattus sprattus
TGTGTGTGTACGTGAGTGTGTGTGTGTTTATTGCCGATGAGTGGCTGGGAGAGGGGAGGCATTAGCAGGTGATGGAACAGACTGAGGTGATTAAGCCTGAGAATGATGGGGGAGTGTGTGTGTGTGTGTGTGTTTGTGTGTGTCTGTGTATGGACGCCTGCTCACTCAGTCGTGAAATCAAGCACCAGAAAGGGAAGCTGAAATTACGTTTTTTCTGCCCAACAGAATGTGTGTGTGTGTGTGTGTGTGTGTATGTATGTGGGCATTTTGGGGGATATGAGCAAGTCTGTGTGAAAGTGTGTGTATGTGTGTATGAGAGTGTGTATGAGAATAATGTGTGTGGTTTGTGTGAGTTAGTGTGTGTGTGTGTAGGTGGTTTTGGGGCTTTGCGAACTGCATTCGCTCAGGTAATGAGAACAGACTGTTCTTCATTTTAATCCCCTGCCCCGCCCCATCCATCTGTCTAGAGGTGACTGGCTGACCCCACTGTCAATCAAGCAGGCAGCGGCTAATGAACAATGTTCTCTTAATCAAAAGACAAGCTGGGGACGAGAACATCAACCAGCCACTGTATCAGCTGCTGGAGAAAAAGCTGTCAAATCCCAAACTCAAACACACACACAGCCAGACTGATAATGAGAGTGTGTGTGTTGGTGTCTGTGTGTGTGTGTCTGTGTGTGTGTGTGTGTGTGTTTGTGTCTGTGTGTCTGTGTCTGTGTGTGTGTCTGTCTGTGTGTTTGTGTATGCCTGTCTACTGTAATGAATGTTTCAGATATGCCACTGTTAGATGAACAGATTTAAACAATATGGAGCTGGGTAGTCAGTGAATCCCCATTCCGTAACCCTGGTAGAGGACATGCAACGATGGAGCAAGAGACTGCAGAGTGTGTTTGTGTGGGTGTTTGGGAGTGTGTGTGTGTGTTATCAGATCTACTTGATCCGGGGAAGTAGAGAGAGAGTGGGAGCTTGAGCATAACTAGTGCTAGTAGGTCCAGCGTGGCTGCATTAGTGTATGTATGTGTGTGTGTGTGTGTGTGTGTGTGTGTGTGTGTGTGTGTGTGTGTGTGTGTGTGTGTGTGTGTGTGTAAGCCAGAGCAGGACTAGTGCTAGTAGGTCTAGCACAGCTGCGTTAGTGTCTGTGGTGTTCTGTGAGTCTCTCCACTCTGCTGCTGAATCAATATCCTGCTGCTGTCTGTCTATCAATCTATCTCTCTCCCCAGCTTAACTGATTCACACCAGCATGGCCTCTTTATTCACAAAAAGAGACAGAGAGAGAGAGAGAGAGAGAGAGAGAGATATCTGAAGATGAGAGAGCGAGAAAGAGAATGGACGGAGGGGGTGAGAGTTAGGCAAAGAGTGAACAAAACAGAGATAAAGAAATGGAGGGAGAGATACTGAGTTTAATGATGAGCTTGAGTGAGGGATGACAGAAAGACAAAGACTGGAAGAGAAGAAGAGGGGGAATGATGATGAGATGGGCGGTATAATGAGGTGATGGTGGGAGAGGCAGGCGGAGGGATCTATAGGACATCCCTGATAGTAGAGGGGAGGGGGGGGGGGGGGGCGTAATGAGCTGTCAATCAAACGAGAACTCATTAGGGGAGCAGGACTAAAGGTCTGACATTAACTAAAACTCACTTCACACTCTGGAGGGTCGAACACACACACACACACACACACACACACACACACACACAAAAAAACACACACGCACAACAATGTCTGCAATCACACTCATATTATATGTACTTGCGTGCAGACACAGACACAGACACACGCACACGCACACACTCACAAACACACTTCCTCTGAGATTGAGGATTACAGCATGATGTGCTTGTGTTCCTGACAATGTGCTGGTTGTAAGGTAAGTATTATAAACACAGAGGGACTGTACTAACAGGACATGAGTAAGCCAAAGTAATTTACTCCAGTGGAGGTGTGTGTGTTATCTGCTGCAGGCCAGCGTGTTGAGCATTGTGTGTGTGTGTGTGTGTGTGTGTGTGTGTGTGTGTGTGTGTGTACTCTGACTTGAGCAGGTTTGGTGTTCAGAGACACAGACAGTAATTAAAACTTCACCACTAACTGTAATTAACAGTTAGATAAAGCATGCCTGAGTGCTGCCTGAGAGTAATTACAGATGTTTATTAAAAAGGGGTGCCGACACACGCACACACATGTGTGCACACGCATACACAAACTAATTAAAATGGAGATGGAGATCAATTATTGAGTTTACATCTCCAGTCACGGACAGGAGTAAGTGTACCAAATAAACCAGAAAGAGCACTTGTGTTTGTGTGTGTGTGAGTGTGATGTGGTGTGTGTGTGTGTGTGTGTGTGTGTGTGTGTGTGTGTGTGTGTGCGTGTGGTGTGTGTGTGTTTGAGCAGGCAGCAAAGGCTGGTACCCCTGAACATTCCAAGTATTCAAGTACACCAATGAGCTCAAGGTTTTACGGGGGTGACGGAGGGTACTCACGTTGGCCCCAGCGTCCAGTGC
>NC_137924.1:26783552-26786052 GCF_963457725.1 Sprattus sprattus
GTGTGTGTGTGTGTGTGAGTGAGTGTGTGAGTGTGAGATTAAACTCTTAGTGAGACATATGTGAGAAAAACAGGATTCTAACTTGCTAGCACCTAGCTGGAACAACAAGTTGATTGAGAGGAAGAAAGGGGAGGGAGAGAGCGACAAAGAGAGAAAGGTCATAGATGGAGAAGAAAAAAAGGATGGAGAGAGACAAGAAAAAATATAAGAGAAATAGTCCGCTAGAAGAGTAGGATAAGACACAGAAAGAGAAAGCCAGCAAACCAGCCATGAAAGAAGAGAGCAGGAGAGAGATAGAGAGAGAGAGAGAGAGAGAGAGAGAGAGAGGGAGGGAGGAAGAAAAGATGGAGAGAACGAAAAAAACTGGGATGCCATGTCTCGCATATCTGTTTATAAATGTCCTTACCGCCATTGATTTGGCAATACTGTTGCAGTTATGCCAATAAAGCTTGTTTAAGGGGAAAATATAGCTAGCTGCTAGAGAAAGGAGAGAGGGGGAGAGAGAGAGAGGGAGGGAGAGAGAAAAGAAGACAGATAGAGGGAGAGCTAGAGGCAGAGAGGGAGGACTGTGCTCTCACTAACCCCCTGATGGCAGATGTGTCCCCGGCGCTCTAATCTGCCCCTCTACTGCACCATAAAGCCACTGCTGATCCTGTTAGTACACATATGAGGAGATGAACCCAAAAGCTCCCGCAGCACACACACACCATCAACAACACACTCACACAACACGGGAGGGAGAGGGAGAGAGAGAGAAAGGAAGATGGAGAGAGAGAGGGAGAGAGAGAGAGGTGGAGGTGAGGGGGAGAGGGGAGGTGGAGAGAGAGGAGAGAGAGCGAGGGGTAGAGGTGGAGAGAGGTGGAGAGAGAGAGAGGGAGGGAAGAGGGAGGGGAGAGAGAGTGGGAGAGAGAGGGGAGAGAGAGATGGGAAGAGAGAGAGGGGAGAGAGAGGAAGATGATCCTGTTAGTTCACATATGAGTTGACAATGTCTAACCCCGCTCCACCATCAACACTGCATAAACATCAGACGGGAGCCCTAAGACCAAAGAGAAGGAGTGAGACAGAGAGAGAGATAGATATAGAGAGAGATAGAGAGAAAGATAGATGAGAGATGATCTTGTTGGTCCCGGGGGTCTGTTGTTAAATCTGGATTAAAGCACGCCTGCACCATGGGCCTACTAGTCGTTCTGTTAGTGTGTGTGTGTGTGTGTTTGTTTCTGTGTGCTTATTCGCTACATCTCGTTATATTCATATGACTGGACAGAAAAAAAAACAAGATAATAAAGGCGCTAGCTTCATAGAGTGAGCATCACATCAAGCGTCCTAGCCCTCCTCAAGCATGAAGATGCCCACACAAACCAGGGCGCAGGACGAATCCAGATCAGCCAACCGTATGGCAACCAATCTTAGACTGTTTGGGGTCGTGGTGAATGCTTGACTGTTTGGTGTTTTTTGTTTACCTGCTAGCAGCTGGGTTTACAAGGAGACCTGAATGTGCATCTCTGTGTGTCTGTGTGCATTTGCCATGTCTGCCTCTATAGCTGCATGTTAACCAACCAGAGTGCTCATCTCGATCTGTCTGTAAACCTATTACCATGTCAGTCAGTCTGTCTGTAAACCTATTACCATGTCAGTCAGTCTGTCTGTAAACCTATTACCATGTCAGTCTGTCTGTCTGGCCACCTTTCACAGTCTGTGTCTGACTGGACACCTGTCTGTGTCTGTGTCTGTGTCTGTGTCTGTGTCTGTGTCTGTGTCTGTGTCTGTGTCTGTGTCTGTGTCTGTGTCTGTGTCTGTGTCTGTGTCTGTGTCTGTGTCTGTGTCTGTGTCTGTGTCTGTGTCTGTGTCTGTGTCGGTGTCGGTGTCGGTGTCGGTGTCTGTGTCTGTGTCTGTGTCTGTGTCTGTGTCTGTGTCTGTGTCTGTGTCTGTGTCGGTGTCGGTGTCTGACTGGCCACCTTTCACTGCCTGTCTGTGTGTCTGTGTGTCTGTGTGTGTGTGTTTGTGTGTGTTTCTGACTGTGTATCTCTGTCTGTCTGGCCACCTTTCACAGTCTGTCTGTCTGTCTAGCAGTACACCTGTGTGGATACACAGACAAACAGACAGTCAAACCTAGTTAAACCCTGTGTCTGTATCTGTCTGTCTGCCCTGTTGCTGGCTCCGATGTGCAGGGCTGCGGCTATGCTGCTGATTTGATGGCTGTGTGTTTGACATGGGCAGACAGAGTAAAGCGCTCCTCACTCTGACAGCCAAAAGATGGATCTCCCTCTCTCGGCTGCACACACACACACACACACACACACACACACACACACACACACACACACACACACACACACACACACACACACACACACACACACACACACACACACACACACACACACACACACACACACACACACACCCCATCCCTCTCTCTCTCTCTGAAGTATGTGTGCGCAGATGGAGAATGAAAACAAAGCGAAGCAGGAAAAGATATCAGTGTCTGGCGTCCTATCAG
>NC_137924.1:26788552-26791052 GCF_963457725.1 Sprattus sprattus
TGTTACTCCCATGTCTAGCTACTAGCTATTTATCTATCTTGTGAAATAGAAAACATATACCCAAGTTTATCAACTTTGTGACTGAATGAATGGATGTAGTAAGTTAGTGTTAGATTACTATGTAGGTATTTTAGTGATAGGATGTACAGTTTTCTGGTTGATTGTGGCATATTCTTTATTGCTTTAAGTGTTTAAGCACGTCCACCCTTAGTCTTCCAGAGGCAGTGGAGGACGCATCACTTGATGTCTCCTGCACTGTCACATGGAACACTTTCTAGCTCATCCTCTCCGCCCTCTGCTTCTCGTATCAGCGGCACAAGACCAGCCCTCACTGGCTTCATTTGACACTGGTGAAAGGGCACTTCATAAGGGATATCTGCATCAATTAAATTAAATTAAATTTTAATTATATAGCGCCAAAACAATACAATTGTCTCAAGGCGCTTGGCTACAACAATGAGCAGCAGTAGGCTACTACTCCGTATATATATGTGTATGATTTATACTTTATATGTCAAAAGTATATTAAGAGGGCCTGGAGAGTAGCAACTGTAGCAACTGAGTGTGTATTTCCAGAGTGGTGGTGGCCATTTGTTTTTGGGTTAACAGGCTTAGATTTGGCCTTGCGCTTGTTGGCGTAGGTCCTCAACCTGGCAACCCGCAAGAGTTTGGAGTCTGCGGAGGCAGGGGCCGGTTGGGACAGCACTCTCCAATACTTAGAGTTTGGACTGCAGCGCCCATTTTAAACGCTCGCTGTCAGTGTTACATATTGGTGTGTGTGTGTGTGTGTGTGTGTGAAAAAAGGGATCTGGCCGCCAGGGTTCATCAGTATGCCAAGAAGCGGGAGAAGAGGAGAGGAGAGAGGTAGGAGAGGAGAGGAGAGAGGTAGGAGAGGAGAGGAGAGAGGTAGGAGAGGAGAGGAGAAAAGGAGAAACAGAAAAGTCAGGAAAACGAGGCCAGGATGAATGGCTGCAGATTGTAGTCTCACTCTAAGCCAAACATAGACATGGACAGAGAGAGAGAGAGAGAGAGAGAGAGAGAGAGAGAGAGAGAGAGAGAGACGGAGGGCGAGAGAGAGATTTTTTCAGGCCTCCATTAGTACCGTGGGAGAGATAAGAACAGTATTGTGTGTGAAGGGCAGTGTGTGTGTCTGTGTGTGTGTGTGTGTGTGTGTGTGTGTGCGAGAGAGAGAATGTGGAGAGGGCATGAATTATCAAGGGTAAAGGACATGGCCCTTCTCTCTTCTTAGCAAGAGCCTGGAGCACACACACAAAAATCACTCACTCACACACACACACACACACACACACACACACACACACAACAATCGCACTGACACACACACACACACAACAATCGCACTCACACACACACACACACACACACACACACACACACACACACACACACACACACACATACACATACACGCGAATCACACACACACACACACACACACACACACACACACAAAACACACACACTCTCTCTCTCCCTCGCACACACACTCTTATCCTACGTCTGTGTCCCTAAGTAACCCAGTGTAGGACACATTTTGGGCATAAAGCCTGTCTTAAAATGGTACCACGATATTTGTCTTGCTCATGTGTATGTGTGTCTGTATGTCTGTGTGTGTGTATGTGTGTGCAGTGTTTCCCCTAGGTTTACAGCTTGGGGGGGGGGGGGGGGACGGCGGCAGGGGCGCGGCGCGATGCACCGCGGCGGCGGACGCGCCGCGGCGGCGGACGCGCCGCGGCGGCGGACACGGACACAAACACTTAAATGAATTATGATGTTCATGTGTTTCTTTGAATGACAGCAGTCAATAAGTATAATTTTACATGTTTTATGGTAAAGGTAACCTTAAATGACTTATTTTGTGATCTGGCGCTATATTTATAAAAAAAAAAAAAAAAAAAAAAAAAAAAATTTTTTTTTTTTTTTTTTTACTTGACCTTCCAGGGGGGGCGGGCGGGGCCGTTGGGGGGGCGGGCCGCCACCCTAATATCATTGTAGGGGAAACACTGGTGTGTGTGCACGTCAGTGTGTTTTTTCAGCTGCATCCTGTTCTGTTTGGAGGACTGTTCCCAAAACTCGATTCAGAAACTTGAAATTGAGGTTATGTTCCCACACGCAAATGTTTCGCCCCCGACACAGCGCCGCTTCTAGACCCTTTGGGTTCATGCTGATGGATTACCATGGAAACAACAGCCGTGTGGATAAACAGGTCACACACTGATTGGTCTGAATATTTTGGACCAACTGTGAGGAGAATGTATCCCACATCATCCAGTACAGTACAGAGTTCTGTGTGACGACCAGTTGAAACAAGGCCATGATGAAGCTGCACCACAGAAGGGGTTATGGTAGGGGTCTGTAAATACTGTAGTATGTATGGTAAATGGTGGGGTTATGGAGATTGCAAGGGGAATCAATTTAGTGTTATTTCCATTTGATTAATTTTGTTCTGAATATCTCTCCCTCTCACACACACACACAG
>NC_137924.1:26796052-26803552 GCF_963457725.1 Sprattus sprattus
AAGCGCTTGTTTATCTCAGACAGACACACACACACACACACACACACACACACACACACACACACAGTAATAGAGGGCAGTGAACCCGGTGCCTGATTACTGAAAGCCTCTCTCAGAGGCGTCCACCTTGGGGAAGCTGTGGGCCACGAGGGCCAAAGCACTTCTTCTCCAGACGCCACTGCTCCAACCCCTGCACCTTTTCACCCACCCGCTCTCTCTCCCTCTATCTCTACTCTTTCTTCCCTCGCTCTCACGCCAACCAAGAGCCACAGTCAGTCCCTCTTACCGTCAATCTCCCTCCCTCCCTTCCAGCTCTCACGTCTTTGGCCTTCTTTGTCTCCCTCTCACCCTTCTGCCCATCTCTCTCTCCCTCTTCCTTTTGCCAGTCTCTCCCCCTTATGTCTGTCTTTCTCTCTCTCTCCCCCTTCTGTCTGCCTGTCTCTTTCTCTTCCCATCTGCCTGTCTCTCTCCCCCCTTCGGCCCGTCTTCTTCTTCCTTTGGTCTCTCCTCCCACGTTCCCTCCCTCCCTTCCTCCCTCCCTCCCTCCCTCCACTGGCCTGTGTGTGAGAGCGAGGTGGTTCAGCTCTTTGAGAGGTAATCACAGGGCAGGCAGTGCAGTCAGAGTCAGTTTGACTCACACAGTCAGCCTCAGAGTTCTAATTAACCTCTGCTCTAATGGAGCCGGGCAGGGCAGGACCGAGAGAGAGAGAGAGAGAGAGAGAGAGAGAGAGAGAGAGAGAGAGAGAGAATGAGAGAGAGAGAGAGGGAGAGAGGGAGGGAATGAGAGAGAGAGAGAGTGTGTGTGAGAGTGAGAGAGAGAGGGAGTGTGTGTGTGAGAGAGAGAGAGAATGTGAGAGAGAGAGGGAGAGAGTGTGAGAGAGAGCGTGTTCAAGAGAGAGTGTGTTCGAGAGAGAGAGTGTGTTCGAGAGAGCATGTGAGAGAGAGAGATATTAAAGAGAGAAAGGAAGGGTATGGGGCAAAGTATGGAGAGATGGACTATAACTAAATTCTATCACTTATAAAAGTAGTTCTTCGACCAACACTGTTCAATGTTCAGAATATTTGATGATAACGTAACTGACTGGACTGCCACCCACCTCCACGCAAAACAGAAGGGAAAGAGAGGACGACAGAACGAAAAAAGGGAGGAAGGGAGCAGGAGTGAAAGAGAGGGGGAACAAACAAAAGGAGGCAGATTCCATAATTCCTGAAAAGTTTAATTACTGTAGCAAGGGTTTCAGAAGGGGGGAGAGAGGGGGAGAAAGAGAGAAGGAGAGGGAGAGAAGGGGGGATTGAGAAAGAAGCACAGGGAGAGAGGGTGGAAAGACAGGACAGGGAGAGAGGGGGGCAAAGAGAGAAGGACAGGGAGAGAGGGGGGAAAAGAGAGAAGGACATGGTGAGAGAGGGAAAAGAGAAAAGGACAGGGAGAGAGAGAGAAAGCGAGAGGAGGACAGGGAGAGGAGAATAAATCACCAGAGACAGGCTGCCTACAGACGGGCTCTGGGGAAAAGGGAGACATGTTGAAACTGTGTAGGCTGTGACAAACACAGAAAAAAAAATGGATTAAAGAAGGTAGACAGCAAACGACTGGAGAGGCAGAGCACAGCAGCGGCAGGAGGGGAAACAGACATCCCCTGAGGGGGGGGGGGGGGGGGGGGCTTCAGTCCTCTCCTCTCTGTCTTTTTTTGCATTGTGCTCGTCTTTTTCTCGCTCCATATTTTCAGACGACTTCTTTCCGGAGGGTTCGTCCTGCCCTGCGCCCTCTCTCCCCGCAGTCTGGCAGCACCTTCCACTCATGCCACGGCACTAACACGGTTCTTGTGGCGCCTCATCACGCTTCAGGTTACAGGTGTGTGTGTGTGTGTGTGTGTGTGTGTGTGTGTGTGTGTGTGTGTGTGTGTGTGTGTGTGTGTGTGAGTGTGTGAGTGTGTGATGGTGCAATCACATCCGCAGTTCTTGATGTGGGACATTGCACCAATGTTACAATGTTACACCCCAGGGTGAGAAAAATGCCTGACAACACTTGGTGAGCTGTGTGACTGTGTGTGTGTGTGTGTGTGTGTGTGTGTGTGTGTGTGTGTGTGTGTGTGTGTATGTTTGTGCATATGTGTGTGTATTTCTATGTGTGTGTGTATGTCTGTGTGTGTGTGTGTGTGTGTATGTATGTATCTGTGTGTACGTGTGTGCGTGCGTGTGTGCGTGTGCGTGTGTAGGTGTTTTTGTGCCAGCCGCCCTGGAGTGTCTGAGCCACAGCTTAGTAAAGAGCAGACAGATGTGCCGACAGCCAGAAGGGGAGAGAGAGAGAGAGAGAGAGAGAGAGAGAGAGAGAGAGAGAGAGAGAGAGAGAGAGAGAGAGTGAAAGAGTGAGAGGAATAGAGAGTGAGCATCTCTGTGCCAGAGTAATTCCAACCCAGCTCCACGCTCCACAATAGATCGGTCAAAGGCAATTTCCACAGACATCAATATCCGGCTGCCAGGGCAGGGCCCTCTCCAGCCCAGGTTACCAAGCAGCACCGGCGTCAGGGCATAGAAACACACCATCATCATTACACACACAGCAGCTGGCTACGGTATAGTGCAGTGTTGGTCTTTGATTAGCTGTGCTGTGCAGTGCAGTGTTGTTCAGGTCAGTGCTGTTCAGTGCAGTGTTGTTCAGGACAGTGCTGTTCAGTGCAGTGTTGTTCAGGTAAGGTCAGTGCAGTGTTGTTCAGGTAAGGTCAGTGAAGTGTTGTGCTGTGCTTTGATGAGCTGTTCAGGCCATGAGAACCTACTCATTCACAGCATGCAGAATGAGGTACAAGAGGGCTCTGTGTGTTTGTGTGTGTGTGTGTGTGTGTGTGTGTGTGTGAGTGTGGCCCCTAACCCAGTTGTGCTTGATTCATGTCAACCACAAGGCCTTTTATTAGCACACAACTTCTGAAGTCTGAGGTAATTACAGTGAGGTAATGAGCGAGAGTGTGCGTGTGTGTGCATGTGTGTGTGCGCGTGCATGCAGACACTGAGACATTCCATCCGACAGAAAACCACTTCAGTCCAACTCATCAGCATGGCGCCCCCCCCCCCCCCCCCCCCCCCCCGACAGAACGCTCATCAGCTACAGGCACAGGGGAGACGCTGAGGAGACTTTGTGTAGAGATGGGCAGAGAACCTTTCAGAACCAGACATGGGGAGAGACTGGGAGAGGTGTGAATCACTAGCAGCACTAAGGTCATTCCCTGGACTTTCTTAATAGCATTCCTGTACTGTGATACTGGTCACATAGGAACGAACAGTGAAGTAAAACTGAACTAAGTGGAGGTCAGCGGAACACAAAGGAGGTTCGTTGGCACTGGGGAGAGACGAGGAGGCCAAGGGAGAGTTGTGAAGCGCTCACACATATCAAGGTCATCGGTGTGGCCCGAAAAAGAGCACACACACACACACACACACACACACACACACACAGATCAAATGAAGCTCACGAAGAGGCTGCGCTGGGGAAGGGTGTGTGCTGAATAGATGTAAAGAGAGAGGAGCGTACGAGTCAAGAGAGGGCAGAGGGGTTGGGAGTGTGTGTCTTTGTGTCTGTGTGTGTGTGTGTGTGTGTGTGTGTGTGTGTGTGTGTGTGTGTGTGTGTGTGTGTGTGTGTGTGTGTGTGTGTGTTTGTGTGTGTGTAAAGAGAGATGTGTCAAGACTGGGACAGAGATTTCCAGGTGTGTGTGTATAAAGAGGTGGAGTAAGACAATTCAAAAGTCAGGTGTTTGTTTGTATGTGTGTTTGTTTTTGTGTGTGTATGTGTGTGTGTGTGTGTGTGTGTGTGTGTGTGTGTATGTGAGAGTGAGAGAGAAAGACCATGTCTCTGTGTGTTGGTGTGTGTGTGTGTGTGTGTGTGTGTGTGTGTGCATGTCTGTGTGTTAGTGAGAAAGAGAGACATGAAATGCCACTCACCACGCCGAAATCGAGGTTCTGCACGATCCACTCCTGGCCGTCCTTGAACTCGTCGTGGAGGCCCATGATGAAGAGTGTGTCCAGGGCGTCCACTATGGTGGCCCCCATCTGGGAATTACCTGGAGGGTAACACACATGTTAAAACACTTGCAAAAACAACCAAACTAACTGTTCCACACACACACACACACACACACACACACACACACACACACACACACCTTTTCCATAAGCATTCAGCACAATACACTCATAGGGATCCTTGAAGAAAAATACCCACAACCGGTACTCATACACACCCCCGCCTTCCCGACATAAACACTCTGTCGGCTGTACACATAAAAGGCCCTAATTTATCTACAGCAGTAAAATCAGCTAGCACAGTGTGTGGCTTTTCCAGCTTTTCCATCTCTCTCTCACACACACAGCCAGACACACACACACACACACACACAGTCCAATCTTCTCATGAAGACAGCGCAGTTTGCACCATGCACTGTGGCGTAACGGGTTCTATTAATCCAGCATGTGGTTGGAGCGGCCTATTAATTCAGAGGGGGGGTCAGCCTCATCCATCACAGCAGCGGGACTAACACACACCACACCCACCATGCATCCTCATTACACTCACACCAGCATCCATTTAACTCAGAACACGCTGTCTGCACACACGCACACACACACAGACACACACACACAAACACACACACATACACATACACATACACATACACATACACAGACATGGAGGAAAGCTGGCAGCATTTACTGGAGAACCGACAGGTACACACACACGCACACGCACACGCACACGCACACGCACACGCAGACACACAAACACATACACATACACATACACACAAACACATACACATACACAGACATGGAGGAAAGCTGGCAGCATTTACTGGAGAACCGACAGGTACACACACACGCACACACAGACACACACACATGCATGCACACACACACACTCAAGCACAAACACAAACACAAACACGTTTGTTTACACACAGGACCTCACATGCACAAGGGCATACACACACACCCATTCCTTCAATGTATGTGCACACACCCACGCTCCCATCTCCCCTAATACTGCTAATCTACATGCACCACCAACCCGAGCCAGTAGGAGGCTCTGAAGCGCTGCTGCGGGGTGACAGAAAACCATGCATCCTCCTGTGACATCACCAACTCTTATGGTGCACTGAATGCTCCCCAGACACATCTCCTTCAATTTAGCACTTTTGCCTGCCCGCGCGTGTGTGCATGCATAATAACCAGTAGTCATGGCAATAAGGTGGAGTGGAGTCGAGCCAGGGTGGGCTATGGAGTGCGAATGATTGAATGTGTGTGTGTGTATGTGTGTGTGTTTGTAGGTGTGTGTGTGTGTGTTTGTAGGTGTGTGTGTGTGTAGGTGTGTGTGTGTGTGTTTGTAGGTGTGTGTGTGTGTCTAGGTGTGTGTGTGTGTCTAGGTGTGTGTGTGTGTGTGTGTGTGTGTGTGTGTGTGTGTGTGTGTGTAGGTGTGTGTGTGTGTGTGCGTGTGTGTGTGGCGCTGGTCCATCCTGTCCTCTGGCTCTGATTACCTCTCACTCACCTTCAATAAGGCAGCCGAGGCCATTACAGGAGCACAGCCTTCATTAGAACTGACCTGACAGCTACATCAGTCACTCACTCTCTCCATCTCTCTCTCTCTCTCTCTCTCTCTCCATCTCTCTCTCTTCCCTCCTTCCTCCCTCACTCTTTCTTTTAATCCATCTCTCACACTCACTCCATCTTTCCCTCCCCTCCTTCTAGTCACTCTTATCTCTGGCCCTCATGACCGCTTCTCTCACACCTGCGATCTGTCGGTCTGTCTCTCCTTCCGTCCCTGTCTCTCCCTCCCTCCCCCCCTCTCCTCTCTCCTTTTCTCCCTCCCTCCCCTGACATTTGCGCTCTTTTCTTCTAAGTCATCCTCTCCCCCTCGGTCCTTAAATGACAGCCAAACATGACCTTTGACACCGAGATGAGACGTGCTGAATGTTAATCACAGTAAACAATAGCACCTCTGACTAACACTTTGGGCTGCTAATACATGCAAACAGCCTCTTCACTCTCGGCAGGAGACCAAAGGATCCACACCACGACTCCACTTACACTGTGTCTACATTAAAACACATACATACACACACACACACACACACACATTTAAGCCCCCTTTTTTGTGTCTGCCAGCATCATCTTCAACACAAACAAACACACACACACACACACACACACACACACACACACACACACACACACACACACACACACACACACACACACACACACACACACACACCCTCCATACCTCAGTAACCCTGTAAGGCTTGCCAACTCCCTGTCTTGTCTGTGTTTTACAGAGCAGAGTGACTTGTCAAACGACACAGACACACTATTTCTCTATTAGCAGCCTTTTAAAGAAGACTCTACTGAACAGGGTTTGCTTTATGCTCCTCAATACTTATAGAGAGCATTTCAAGACAGCTCTGTGTATGTGTGTGTGTGTGTGCCAAAGCTGATGTCACGTCTGTCTTTTTGAGGCTTACCGGTCTCTCTGCTCCCTAGGTTTTAGAGGTGTTCTTTTTCTGACTGCTTTACAAGACACTGCATTCTACTGCACTGACGCCATTCAAAAGGTGTGTGTGTGTGTGTGTGTGTGTGTGTGTGTGTGTGTGTGTGTGCTTCAACTGCTGAGGCAATTTTTCAAATGGCAACCTAAGAGGGTTAGGTGTGTGTGTGTGTGTTTGTGAGTGAGAAAATGTAATAGTCTATACGTACAGATTGGAGCCGAGACAGCCAAGGTGTGTTTGTGTGAGTACAAATGGGATTTAAGAATGTCAAAATGTGTGTGTTTGTGATGGTGTGAGCATTTGTGTATATACAGATGAGGGCTGAGAGTTTATGCGTTATTTATACGTGTGTGTGTGTGTAAGTCCACGTTTATAAATGTGTGTTCCTGTCAGTGTGTGTGCTTATGAACATGTGTCTTACTATTCCTTTGTGCAGTATGAGTTTGTTTGTGTGAGTGTGTCTTTGTGTGTGAGCTGTGCTACGGTGTGTGTAAGCTGTGCTAGTGTGTGTGTGTGTGAGAGTGAGATGTGCAGTGAGTGAGCTGTGTGTGAGCTGTGCTAGTGTATGTGTGTTTGAGTGACCTGTGCGGTGAGTGAGTGAGTGAGCTGTGTGTGTGTGTGTGTGTGCGCGTGCAAGTGTGTGTGTGCATGTGCGTGCGTGTGTGTGTGTGTGTGTGTGTGCGGTGAGTGAGCTGTGCTGTGCTGTGTAAACTCTTGTCTTTGGGGGCATGCTGCAGGGTTATTATCAGTATTGACAGGAGCTCTAAATCACTCTAAAAATACACACAGCAGCTCCCTGCCTCTTCTGTCCACTCTCCACTCGTTTTCTTTTTCCTCTCTTTTCTTCTCCTTTGACTTTAAGCTTCTACTCTTCTCATCCATTCTTTCTCTTCCCTCCTTTCCTTTTTTTCTCCTTACCCCATTTCTCTACCTCCTTTAGTCTCCTCTCCACTCTCTCCTTCTCTATATTCTCTCT
>NC_137924.1:26808552-26811052 GCF_963457725.1 Sprattus sprattus
AAGCATTAGGTTTGTTGGTTGAACTTTGTGATGGGGTCAGCTAAGAGAGCCATTTGGAAGAGCTGGAAGAATTGACTCAATCGATCCTGCAGAGGTTTTTAAGGGGATGGTGGCATTTAAAATGCTTTTTATAAATTGGTGTGGGTGGGGGGGGGTTGTTGTGTCTGATGAGTGCTGATGAGGGGAATGTGGTTTTAAATATGTGATGGGGGAGGGATTTTGTTTTTAGTTAGAGGGAGGGTGGAGGGTTTTGTGTTGAGGTGAAATACATTATCGGCACCACCTTCACTCACCCCCGCCCACATTCACGCTCTCTCTCCACCCCCCCCCCCCCCCCCCACAACCCCTCTCTCTTTCCCCTACTTCTTTTCCCTATTTTCACTGGCTCTCCTGTCATTTTACTTTCTCTCTTTCTTTCTCTTTCTCTCTCTCGCACTGGGGCCTGTGCCACTCACTCTAAGTGCCTGATGAATATTTACTGAGCTACAGGGCTTTGATGAATTGCAGGAGCAGAGATCATCTGACAGAGAGAGAGAGCGCAAGAGAGAAAAAGAGAGAGAGAGAGTGAATGGGTGGAGAAAGTGACAGACCAGAATTATAAGGCGAGGGAAAAAAAAGAGAAAGAAACAGAATAAAGAGTAAGACAGCTGAAGAGAGAGAAGGAAGACAGGACACAGAAACGCACACAGGGGAGAAAAAACAGTGATGAACAACAGACAGAATTAATTGAAAAAGAGAGTAAGGAAGGAGTGTGGGGTGAACCTCACCCAGACCTCGTGACCTGCGGTGACCTGAGGTGACCTTTGGAGCCCTGAACCATCTGAAGAGAGAAACCACAGCCAGAGCCAGCTTTGAGTTGTCTCACAGGGATCCCCTCATCCAGAGGTTTACCGTTCTACCCCCTCCTCTCTCTCTCCCTCCCTCCCTCCCTCCCTCCCTTCCTCTCTCTTGGTCTCCGTTCACTCTCAGTCTCACCCACGGTCCCTTTCATCTTTCTCCATCATCACATTCTTACTGTTTTCCTGTCATGCTTTCTTTCCTTCCTTCTCTTTCTCCCACCCTCGTTTTCTCACTCACTCGTTCCCCTATCCCTCACTCTGTTGGCCCCATTCTTTGCTATGCCTTTCCCTCTCTCCCCCCCTGTTATTATCTCTATATCTCTAATTCTCTCCCTCTTCCTCCTTCCATCTGTCAGTAGCTCAGTTAAATGTATTCCTGATGGAATGAGCCGGAGATGGAGCTGAAGCTGCTGCTGGTGTGGTGCGGATGCTGATACTGATGCAGGGGTGCGGTGTGGTGTGGTGCTGATGCAGGGGTGTGGTGCTTATGCTGATGCAGGGGTGTGGTGCTTATGCTGATGCAGGGGTGTGGTGTGGTGTGGTGCTGATGCTGATGCAGGGGTGTGGTGTGGTGTGGTGTGGTGTGGTGCTGATGTAGGGGTGTGGTGTGGTGTGGTGTGGTGTGGTGCTGATGTAGGGGTGTGGTGTTGTGTGGTGCTGATGGTGATGTAGGGGTGTGGTGTGGTGTGGTGCTGATGGTGATGCAGGGGTGTGGTGCTGATGCTGATGCAGGGGTGTGGTGCTGATGCTGATGCAGGGGTGTGGTGCTGATGCTGATGCAGGGGTGTGGTGTGGTGCTGATGCTGATGCAGGGGTGTGGTGCTGATGCTGATGCAGGGGTGTGGTGTGGTGTGGTGCTGATGCAGGGGTGTGGTGTGGTGTGTTTCAGCCCAGCCTTGCCATCAGCTCTCCAGCCTGGGGAGGAGAAACAGAGGAACAGGGAGGACTGGAGAAAAGGAGGAGAAGAAGAAGATAGAGTTAAAGAGAGGGAACAGAGAGAAAAAGAAAGAACGAAACAGTGCGTGAGAGAGGGAGAGAGAGAGAGAGAGAGAGAGAGAGAGAGAAAGAATCCCTGCTGGGAAGTCCAGTGCCTCAGTCCTATTACTCTTTATTCTTCTCAAGCTTCCCTTTTTCACTTTGTCCTCCTTTCCTTCCCTCTCTCTTGTGCTTTCTCTCCCCATCTCTCATGCTTTACAGTCATGCCAACTACCATCCCATAAGAGAACAGAACTTGGGCACTTAGAACAAGCAGCAAGACACAAACGTACACACCCAGACACACATATAAACAAACGCACACACACACACACACACACACACACACACACACACACACACACACACACACACACACACACACACACACACACGCGCGCGCCCACACACACACACACACACACACGCGCAAACACAAACAAACACACACACACACACACACACACACACACACACACACACACACACACACACACACACACACGCAAACACAAACAAACACACACACACACACACACACACACGCAGACCCCAGGGGGCGCACAGCTTAGAGCTGCTCTTTCAGAGGCTCACGCAGCAGTGCAGTTTCAGGGAGTGTTTGGGATCACTCTGACACATTCTCTAAAGCCTTCATGTGCCACATCAGCAGTACCAACAGCACAATA
>NC_137924.1:26826052-26833552 GCF_963457725.1 Sprattus sprattus
TCACACGCTTCCTTTACCTCCCTCCCTCCCTCCCTCTCCCTTACACTTCTCCTTTACATCCCTGTCGGCCTCTTACTCTCCTGCACCACATCCATCAGCCTCCTGTGCCTGTCTTTGCCAACACTGTTTGATCATCCTCTCATCCTCTCTCTTTCTACAGAGCCTAATTCCCCCTATCGTCCTTCTCTCACCTCTCCAGCTCAGCCATATCTCTTTCTCTCTTGCAGACTTTCTCTCCATGTATTTAGATCACCACACACTGTACACACACACACACACACACACACACACACACACACACACACACTGACCTCAGAGGACAGCCGTCTCTCGCCAGTAACACACCCACTTGACCCCTGTGCCCTCAGACCTCCCAGTTAATACCCGGCCAATCCTGTTAACCGATCCCATTACCCGCCTCTGCCACAACCAGCAGAAATGTCGAACACACACACACACACACACACATACACATTATCGACCACACTCCAGGGAATGCAAATGCCCCAAGGCAGCACTAAACCCACTGCTTGCCACGACCCCCACTCTCCCAGGGGCAACAGCACAATACCCTTAACACCCCCCCCCCCCCCCCCTCTCCCCGCCAACCCCCCCAACTTGCACCCGGCTGGTGAGTCACTGCCCCCCCCTCCCTTCTTCTGCGATTGAAATAGTACAACCTGGACTAGCTCCATAATAGTTTTACCTGCCCATCACTCACAGAGCCATAATGTATTCTGCTGGTGTGATCGTGTAGCAGCCCTGACCAGTGTGCCGTGGCTATAAAAGACTAGTGCTGATCGTGTAGCAGCCCTGACCAGTGTGCCGTGGCTATAAAAGACTAGTGCTGATTGTGTAGCAGCCCTGACCAGTGTGCCGTGGCTATAAAAGACTAGTGCTGATCGTGTAGCAGCCCTGACCAGTGTGCCGTGGCTATAAAAGACTAGTGCTGATTGTGTAGCATTCATACAGAGCCTTCTGCAAGGGGTTAATGCCAGCATTTTCCACATAAGTGTTTCACTAAAGGACCAGTATGTCATAGTACTTGAATATCACTCCTCTTTCCCTCTCCCTCACTCTTTCTCTGCCATCCTTTCTCTCTCTCTTTACCCTTTTTCTCTCTATCACTCTCCTACCCTGGAATATGACTCGGGACGCATATTCGCAAAGTCCAAAAAAGAAGAAACCAAGCCCGACCCGAACCAGACAGGCATTCTGTTTTGATGTCCAACCCGACCCAGTTATAACGCTGAAATGAAACACTGAATATGTGTTAGCCTGTCACGCGATTGTGGTTACCATGGCTACAACTTGTCTGTTTACCCGGATTACACATGTGTGGGCACATTGTTGTCAAAACAAATTGTTTTATATAGGATATATATCGCTAGGGAGATTGTTATAACACACACACACACACACACACACACACACCACGGTCCCTCTGTCGGGACACAGCAGAGTGACCCCTACAGATAACCCATCAACCCTTCAACCAATGCAGCACAAGAGAGAGAGAGAGAGAGCGAGAGAGAGAGACAGACAGAGAGAGAGAGCACACCAGAAGCCAAGACAGGCAGAGGAAATACTGCACAACGGTGGAGTGAAATAAACAGAGGGAGAAAGAAAGGATAGATGAGGAGAAAAGACAGAGCGAAAGAGAGAGAGAGAGAGCACACAAGAAGCCGAGACAGACAGAGAAAATACTACACAATCTGAGGTGGAGTGGGAGCCAGAGAGGTGAGGTGTAGTGAGGCAACCCAGAGGGAAGGGAGGACAGTCTTCTGGACACATGAGATGTTGAAGGTGTGTGTGTGTGTGTGTGTGTGTGTGTGTGTGTGTGTGTGTGTGTGTCGGTTGTGACTCTCACAAACACCAGAGGAGTATAACGTAATAATTAAGGTAATGAAGATGATGATAATGATGATGATAGTGTCGGTAATAATGTTGATGAATTATCAGGTTGTGGTTACAATGATGACTGTTATAATTATGATGAGGAAGAGGAAGTAAGTGGATGACAGTGATGAGTGCTCGGAGCTGAGGGATTCTGGGAGTTGTGGTCCTGACTCGAGAGGGCCCTACAGCAGTAATTACAGGGCCAGAACAGAGGCACAGACTGCAGAGAAACACTGCTGGATTGCTGAGAACATCACACTCAGTTAGCATCCAGGGGCGCTTCAGGGTATATCACAGAGCAGCCATACAATCACACACACACACACACACACACATGAACCCACACTCACACAAACAAAAACACATACAAACTTTCACGCACACACAAATGGAAAAGTACCTACACGTTCACGCACACATAGGAGGGACACACACACACATACACCCCTTCCCGACAATATATGATGTATGATATTAGGATATATAACATAGTGAGCGCACTATAAATCAATTTTCTCTCCACAGACAGGTCAAACACACTCACACATGCTGCTGGTGTGTGTACACCATGTAATTAATAATGAGTGTGAAGTACCATCCCGTAAACAGACACACACACACACACACACACACACGTCCATTCTCAAAAAAAAAAATTAAGAAACAAAAAGCCAAAAGGTGAAATAAACACTCTTCCGCCTCTCTTTTTGCCTTTGTCTCTGACCCACTCTATCATTCTCTATCCCTTTCTTATTCTCTCCATCTCTCTTCCTCCCTTTCAATCACATTCTCTCCTCTCTCCATCGGTCTCGCTCTCCCTCGTTCTCTCCCTCTCTCTCCCCTCTGTCTTTCCTCCATGAGCTTTCACACTAATCCACGCCTGTGGAATGAATTCACCGGTAGGGTCTAATCCGCTCAGCATGCTGTGTGTCTAACACACACACACACACACACACACACACACACACACACACACACACACACACACACACACACACACACACACACACACACACACACACACACACACACACACACACACACACACACACACACACACACACACACACACACACACACACACACACACACACAGTCCGCTTCCCTGGTGACGGGCCTGCAAAGGGGAAGAGAGAATAGAACAAAGGGGAAAGAGAAGGCGATAAAGAAAGAGAGAAAGAAAAAACCACAGAGAAAGAAAGAGAGAGAGCCAAACAAAGAGGGAAACAGAGAGAGAGAGAAAAAGACGGAGAGTGACAGATATAGAGTGTGTGTATCTGAGGAAGGACAGTGTTCTCCGTCACAGCGGCTCTGTGGACCGGCCGCTAATCAGAGTTAGCGTGGCGTTAACTACAGTCTGGCCACACTCCCAATTCTAGCAGCACAGCACACTCAGATCAAACTGCAATTCACACAGTCACAACCATACAGATACATCCACACTCTCTCATACACACACACGCACAACCATACGGATACATACATACACACGCACGCAAACTCACACACACACACACACGCACAGACACACACACACACACACACACACACACACACAAACATACACACACACACACACACACACACTTATGTGCTTGATGGGTTATGGTTTAGTCCAGCTGTAACTATGAATGTAGTTTGGCACATACACGCACACACACACCCACTCTTACAATAGTTAGACACACTATACTGACAACAGTTTAGAAAATCCTCTTAGGGAGGATAAGACACTAAACAAACACACGCACAACAGTCCAAACACAAACCCTCTCTGTTCGTCCAATACAAGTCCTGTAGACACACTTTTTCCTCCATGATCCTCCACATTCTTGTCCTATCTACCAAAAGCAACACTGGCTTCTCCAGTCCACCAGTGTATTCCTTCATCTGTACACACACAATTCCCCCCCCACCACCCCCCCCCCCCCCTACACACACACACACACACACACACACACACACACACACACAGTGTGTTCCTTCATCTGTACATAAACACACACACACAATCCTTCATCTGTACACACAAACACACACACAAACACACACACACACACACACGTGTGTATTCCTTCATCTGTGAAGCCCTGAGAGATTCAGGAGGTATGTCACTGTGTAAACCACCTGCAGGCCCCTGCACATTGATTTTGATGAGGGGCTTAGTGTTGAGGGTTGCCTTAGGCAGGATGAGGCAGTCTTGCAGTCTTCTTTATTTTTGTATTGTTTTTGTTTGCGATGGTGAGGCCTACAGACAGTGCAGGTAGCAGGGAACACCTCAATACTGGGCAGAGGACCAGCTTACAATTATAAACATGTCCAACACATCATACCACCCTGTACCAAAAAAAAAAAAAAAAAAAAAAAAAAGGTGCAACCAAATCCTGTACCTGAAGTAATGCACAGCCATACTGGTAAGGCAAAGTGGCACCCTTTGGTATGAAGGAGCCATGACAGGCACAATGAGAAGTAGAGAGATGGGGTCTGGGGATGGCCATGGTTGGGTTTCGAAGACCTCAGAGAAACTCTGCATAGAGTCTACAGACTGGTGTGCGTGCGTGTGTGTGCGTGTATGTGTGGACCCCAAACATTGCTGTGTTCAAAAGCATCAGCGGTACACATCAGCTTGAACACTTTGACGGGCAAAGTTTTTTTTTTATAAAACACACACACACACACACACACACACACACACACACACACACACACACACACACACACACAGACACACACACACACACACACAGTCTGGATTGACAACACAAAGCCTGTTTTACACACATGCACACACATGCACACACACACACACACACACACACACACTCGGTGTCTACTGACAGCATCTATAATGCAGAGCTAAGTGATTGTTTCTGCATTATTCATGTGTGTGTGAAATCACATGCTCTGCTACTTCCATGTGACATCACATGCGCTGCTGCCTCCATCTCTTCACGCCTCATTACAATCCGGTAGTGATGTCACCTTAACATTTTGTTTCAGTTCAAAACCAAGTAA
Organism: Sprattus sprattus; assembly: GCF_963457725.1. NCBI lineage: Eukaryota > Metazoa > Chordata > Actinopteri > Clupeiformes > Clupeidae > Sprattus > Sprattus sprattus. The sequence continues at coordinate 26,830,967 of NC_137924.1, forward strand.
TATATTTCAATATTATACGATACTTTTTTTTTCAATACCATACCCAGAAAACGTTAAGATGAGACTATTAGATCATAATCTAGGAAAAGGTTAGGCTGTGTCATATTGTAGGCTAATAATGCAAAACAAAAACGAGAATTCCAAAGCTGTCTTTGTATGTTTGAAATATTAAAAGGGCAATGGCCAAATGGCCAAACATCTCTATATAGCAGTGTCACACGTGTAGTTTTATACAGAGATGCATTCATTCTTGTTGTGGGTACAGGGGATATTGTGATGACGTGATTGCTAGCTTGGGCCATATGCATGCATGTCTCTGCACCAGCACTGTTATTTGCATACGGCCTCATGAGCCCCTTTCACATACGCAATATACATCAGGTAAAAACAACAATTAAATTCAATTCCACCTCAGCCTTTCATAACGGTCTCAGGTGTTGCACCTTCCTCACTGTATATCAAACCCCAGGGAAAGCGACTCTCAGCCTTAACCTAACTATGAACTGCCCCAGTTATCGCTAGCTTAGGGAAGCATTATAACAGTTGGCAGTTACTAGTAGGGGTGCACGATTCAGAAAATGTCACGATTCGATACCGATTTTTAGGCTCACGATTCGATTCAAAATCGATTTTCGATTCAAAAACGATTCTAGATAAAAAAATTTGATTCGCAGTATGTAAATGTTAGTGCTGTCAAACGATTAAAATATTTAATCGCGATTAATCACATTTTTGTCATAGTTAACTCAAAATGAATCGCGATTAATCGCAAATTAATTAATCGCAAATTTTATTTTAATGCTCTTATCATGGAAAAGTGGATTGGCTTGCTTTATGCAATGTTTTATTTTATTGAAAAACAACATTGCCAAACGGGGCGGTACAAAATCAAATTATAAAGTGCACATTTCAGACTCAGCCTATAGTGCAGTTAAACCATGGCTTAATATTTTCTTTTTTTCAAGTTTGCTGTGAACATAGAAGTCAGGCCTCTTATTTCAAAAACAATGAACCGTAACAGTTAGGTTACCAATAAAAGCTAAGCCTACTACTTCTGTGCTTTCAGCCAGCTGCCTGTTGACATTTTCAGACAACAGTGAAGCTCGCTTCTTTTTTAAAAGGTAAACTTTCTATTCAGAAGTTTTTTATCAACCATTTCGCCGTATCGTGCTCACCATCACTCAAACCGTAACGTTAGCCTACTACACAGTTTGCGAAGCCAAAAATGAACGTTAATCTTAGAAAAAATTAATAAATATATATATATATATATTTTTTAAATATGAATCGATTTTTGGAATTCTATGAATCGATTCTGAATCGGAAACACTTGAATCGCGATACGAATGTGAATCGATTTTTTTGCACACCCCTAGTTACTAGGGTGTGTTAATATGAACTGATTAACTTTTTACATATGTTTAACTAATTCATTAAGTTTAACATATGTATTAGGGGGCCAAGCAGGGAAGGTTAGAGTTTCTACCTTTTCCTATAATTATTAAAGTTCAATCGAGGAGACTGTACCATCAGGTAAGATAACTATGTGTCCTTTCATCAGTGTTGTGCATGAACACGTTCATTTTTACGAGAACGATGAACTGAACGCAACCTAATTAGAAATAATGAATTTGAACGGTGAACACGTTCATATTCTCTGGGTCCGGTGCAACTGGGGTCTAGCTAAAACGTTACAGAATGTTTTCCTTCTACTGAGGAGAGACGATGTTTAAATCGAATGCTTGCAACCTGTCATTGCTCAGTACCTGTTAAAAAGGCCATAGTAATTATTTGTTAAGTTGCCAAGACAGAGCATGATTATTAGGTAAATTACCATATTTGGTAATTGCGTTGGTCATGTGATAGTGTTTTGATTTCTCTTCACGGCTTATTTAGATGGAGTGGCAGTTAACATCGGGAATATTTTCACAAGTTGTGTGCATCCATGTAGTCTATACGTAAGTTTGACTTTGTAGCCTACCTTGTCATTACGTGTTTGTTATAGTTTAGCTTGCTCATAATTGTTACGAGCACTGTCACTTAATTAATCTAGCAGGATGGTACTGTTCGTGAAGTCGCTTAGCATAAACTGCTAATGTACAAATACGAGGGTTACAGGGTTTACCTTTGCTGACTTTCGAGCAATCATTAATTTAGTGTACGCTCTTGTCTATCTTAGATTAAGCCAGTCGCATATCATTGCTTAAGAGGTTTGCATTCTTACCGTTAGTTCCCTGTATAATTAATTATTTAAATGGTAGCCTACAACAGGGCTGTGTATCTGATAAAGTTTCCGACGATAAAAATCACACCTTTCTGTGCAAACTCCTGGAAAATGAGCCATTATTTAAAAAAAAGAAAATGAACTGAACTATGAACGAGTTCAGAATTGAAATGGTGAACTATGAACGTGAACGATTCATATTTACTTGAACCTGAACTTTGAACGAGTTCATGTGAGGTGTGAACGTGCAGAACACTGCCTTTCATGCAGATGGAGCTCTGCCATTTCAACCGTTTAAGGTTGCTAGTTAGTTAGCATTGCAACTAGGCAACCATAGCAGCCAGAAAACATTTTTGCTGCAT
>NC_137924.1:26838552-26843552 GCF_963457725.1 Sprattus sprattus
GCTCAAACCACACACTGACTGGCAAACTTGCGGTCATACATCTGGGGTGGTTTCAAATTATTTCAAGCCCTCCCAGCCAGTCAGACCCCTAACTTGACCCCTGTACACCTCACTGGAGCTCAAAGACACGTTCAGCTCCAGGAGTCCTGGGCTCTGAGGAGCATGCCTGACCTCAAACTACCTTATCATATACCTGTGACATGAACTTGGACTACTTATGTAAGACACACGCTCTGAGTATGCATGTGTGACATGTTCCAATTCCATGTGTGTGATATATACTGGATTACGTACGCATGATTCGGTATGTGGGTCTCCCCACGCCAATTACCCAAAATTCAGAACTTTTCCCCGTTCATGTCATGGATCTCCTCCAAAAAGTGTATATAAAAACTTCAATTAAATTCATGGGACCTTGGGAACGCTTATAGCTCTAGTCTGTTTGGCACTCTGAGCTACATTTCTAATCTCTGTGAATCTTTGTAAGCCCTACTAATGGATTGGGTTGAAATTTGTACAGAACATCCAGGAAAAATCCTAGAGATAATTTGCCACATGTATTCATGTAAATAGTCGCTGAATGTCATATTAAGCAGATTAATACAATTATATTTTTGTATCCAAACGAATCATCTTTATATTCAAAATTGTATATCTACAATAGTCTTCACACAGGCTTTGATTCTGTGTGTTATTAATATAGCTGTCTAGAAGTTTTTGGTCCTGCATAAAAAACTAATTAGTGCCACAGATCTAGCTAAATAGGGCTTCGGAGCTGGAAAAAACACTTAAGATATTTGGACTGTATATTTTCCCAAGGAGGATTATTTGAATTTCCTTTAAACTTTTTTTATGGGAAGGTTTTAATATTCATTGCAGATGCATAAAATGAAAGATGATATATTACTCTAGCTATTTTAGCAAAAAAATATAAAATGATAGTTTTCATATCTTTAATTGATAGTTTTCAGCTGACGTCAGAATGACCAGCTGAAGGGCAAAAAAGACGTTCCACAGCTGTTTAACACGGGAGTTAATACAGGAACCACCCACCTCTCAAGCTCTTTTAATATAAGTTAGTAAAATGCCAGACAGTTGTTGCTCGGTTGGCTGTTTAAATCGGCGAGGAGACAAGCCCAGATTTAGTTTTTATCGCATTTAAAACCCGCTACCGCTCCTGCCAGCTGATCAAAAAAATGTTTATTTCGCTGTGCTGCCAGCTGATTGTAGACGCCTTCTGCGTCAACTTTTCTCGGACACACAGTAAAGTAGCCTTACTTTTGGAGCTGGAAATAAAAGCAGTCACCCTGTTCTGGTCGCCTAATTTATCAGAATAACTACCTAAAATGGGAATAAATCAAGTAATAAAGACAAGAAACAAAGCATCAAAACGATTCAAAGTGGATTACCCAGCTGCTGATCTACCTAAGCAAGCAAGTAGGCTAGGCTAGTGTATTTTGTCATTCAACTAGTAATACTACAATGTCAGTAGAAAATATATGAGAAGATCGTTTAAGTTGTCGTTCGCCAGACAAGGTTTTCGTAGCCTACTTAAACCAGGGACCGTTTAAACCAGGGAATTGTGTCAAAAAATAAAGAACATCGTTGGGTAGGCTAACGGCTGCTAGCTTACAGCAGGTACCTCGCTAGCTGGTACCTAGTTATTAGATGGCACTCATCTTTGCACTGATTATGAAAATGGTTTTTAGTTTACACCTTCCGGACGACATTGTGAACCCAACCACTTCTGAAAATTAAATAACTATCTGTGCTTTTGTAGGCTTTCAGTTTTTGAGATGTGTCTGTGGACGGATTTCCTATTAGATAGATGTAAATATCTCAACACTGGAGTTCAGACAGGGACTTCGGGGAGGTTAACGAAATAAAAATGTCAGGACAGCTGCAGTAAATGTATGACAAGTTCCTAATTTGTTTTCCCCTCTGAATATTTCTGTCTGGCTATAGTGGTATAGTCTGTGGTTGATGGCAATCGTAGTTGAGTAGGCACTGCTCGAAGTTTTCAACTGTTTCTCGCTGTTTCGCTGTTCCTTTTGCCCGTCACTGAAAACTATCAATTGACTGTCATTATACATTTGGTGGTTTTATTTCATTTATATTTGAAACTATGTTGAATAAAGGTGTTCTTTCTCCGCGTGATACCTCACGAGCCAGTTTCAGCTTGTAATGCCTTGATTTGACACAGGATGATGTCATCTTGTTCCATGTGTCTGGACAAAGAAGTTCCTTATCCCAATACAATGAGGTTTCACAGCTTTCATAACTAATTCCATCAGTTCATCATCCACTAGTAGCATTAGAGAACAATAAAGCAAGTCTTGGCCAACCTTACCTGAGAACCGGTTTGGGCGGAATATTGCGATATGTATTGCAGCATACCCAGAGGTAAAGAAAAGGGCACTAAGAGGGCATCATTTATTTCATCATGAGGCAGCTTGAGGTTATGATGAGATCATGGAGCCCTCCTCTATTGGGAAAAACCTCCAGGAAGAAGCCAACTGTCACAACACCCTTTTGGAGGAACCAGGAAGGAACTATTGAAGATGATGCCATAGTTTGTTTGCATCACCATATACAGTACTGTGCAAAAGTTTTAGGCAGGTGTGAAAAAATGCTGTAAACTAAGAATGGTTTCAAAAATGGAAGTGTTAACAGTTTATTTTCATCAATTCTTCATAAATTAACAAAATGCAGTGAAGGAACAGAAGAAAATTCTAAATTAAATCAATATTTGGTGTGACCACCCTTTGCCTTCAAAATAGCATCAATTCTTCAAGATACACTTGCGCACAGTTTTTGAAGGAACTAGGCTGGTAAATTGTTCCAAACATCTTGGAGAACTAACCACAGATCTTCTGTGGATGTAGGCTTCCTAAAATTCTTCTGTCTCTTCATGTAAACCCAGACAGACTCGATGATGTAGAGATCAGGGCTCTGTGGGGGTCATACCATCACTTGCAGGACTTTCTGTTCTTCTTTAAGCTGAAGATAGTTGTTAATGACATTGGCTGTATGTTTGGGGTTATGGTCCTGCTGCAGAATACATTTGGTGCCAATCATACGCCTCCCTGATGGTATTGCATGATGGATTAGTATCTGCCTGTATTTCTCAGCATTGAAGACACCATTCATCCTGACCAAATCTCCAACTCCACTTGCAGAAATGCAGCCCCAAACTGGAAAGGAACCTCTACCATGCTTCACTGTTGCCTGCAGACTCTCATTATTGTACCTCTCTCCAGCCCTTCGGCGAACAAACTGCCTTCTTCTACAGCCAAATATTTCTAATTTTGACTCATCAGTCCAGAGCACCTTCTGCCATGTTTCTGCACCCCAGTTTCTATGTTTTCGTGCTTAGTTCAGTCACTTGGCCTTGTTTCCTTGTCGGGGTAGAGCTTTTTGGCTGCAACTCTTCCATGAAGACCACTTCTGGCCAGACTTCCCCGGAGAGTAAATGTCTGTACCTGGGTGCCACTGGTTTCTGCCAGTTCTGAGCTGATGCCACTGCTTGAAATCTTCCGATTTCGAAGGTAAATAAGCTTGATGTGTTTTTCATCAGCTGCATTAAGTTTCCTTGGCTGACCACTGCGTCTACGATCCTATACGTCTTCTTCAAAAGAGCTTGAACTGCACATTTTGAAACCCCTGTCTGCTTTGAAATCTTTGTCTGGGAGAGACCCTGCTGATGCAGTATAACTACGTTGTGTCTTGTTGCTGTGCTCAGTCTTACCATTTAAATGGATACAAAATAAACATTTATTGTTTACATTTTTCAAAGCATTCTTAGTTCATAGCATTTTTTCACACCTGCCTAAAACTTTTGCACAGTACTGTATATTTTATATTTTCCCCAACACACACACACACACACACACACACACCTCTTCCCGGGCATCCCCCCCTCCACTCACCTCTCGGATCTTGTCTCTCTTCTCCTTGACGTCGGGGTCGCTGGGTTCCCCATCGTTGATGCCCACCAGTTTGGGCAGGGGCACGGCGGGCAGCGGCTTGGGCCCATCCTTGCGCTTCAGGTCCTCGGCCACCTTGGTCTTCTCCGTCTGGATCTCGGCGTGGATCTCCTCCTTGGACTTGCGGAGCTTCTCCTTGGCCTCCTGCAGCGCACGCTCGTGGTCCGCCCGGATCTTATCCCGCAGACTCTCCTCCTCCTGCCTGCTCATGTACAAACAGACAAACAAACAAACAAACATGTAAATAAATAAACAAACGTTTGAACCTCACATGTGAAGTCATTCAGTAGACAGCTCAAGTCTCTTAAGTAGACAGTTTGAGTCACTCTTTTCCTCCAGCCTGCCCCCAAAACCCATCACCCACCCACACACACACACAAAAACATTGAAATTGCAGACAATAAACAAATAAATGTTTCAGTTTATTGACAGTTATTGAAAACACAGCTGAAGGCACTGAGAAGGCAGTGTGAGTCACTCTCCATTGACCTGCCCCCACACAAACAGCAGATAAACACAAATCAATAAATAAACAAATGTTTGCAATTTACGTCTGAAGTCACAGAGTAGGCAGTTTGAGTCATTCTTCATGACTTCAGACACTCCATCACTGTTTAACAATACGTGCCCTCAACACATTTGATCATAATTCTCCTTGAGAAGATGTCCTCCTTTCATTTAAACCATTTGAAGAGTGAATTGCTCCATTTCTCTAGCTTCAGATTAATAATTTCAGGTCGTCAGTTGCACAACCTCTACAAATCACTGCACTAATAATATGTTTAAAAGCAATAGCAGATAAGAGACAGGCAAGTAGCCTGCAGTCCAAGTGGAGTGAACTGTAAGCGTTACCTGCACTGCTAACCACAAACAATGCACAGGCAGTTAGCCACAGGAAGAGGAAGTGAGCTAACGCTACATCTGATAAAGGTCACTGGGCTAATGAAGCCTTCTGTGTATTATATCACACACACACACACACACACACACGCACAAGCACACGCACACGAGGTG
>NC_137924.1:26851052-26852611 GCF_963457725.1 Sprattus sprattus
TTTTACTTAGGGCATCGGCCAGCCTTCTCGAATAGAAAAGATTGGGCCTGCTAATCCATTTCGGGAAACCAAACATGAAAACTCCCAACCCGAAGGGCTCCCAGGGATTAATAAATATTGCGCGACCGGAGACAGATGGACGGATAGAGCGACAGACTGACAGAAAGACAGACAGTCGTACACGGAGGAGGGGAAGAGATTGAAACCCATCTGCAGTCAGTTGGAAGACACGAAGAGGCTAAACAGCAGGGTGGATCTCGCACGGACACAAGATGACTCCTACAACTGATCTCCCACTGAGGTCAAAACACTCTGCTTCACTCATCTCGTTATGCCCCAGGCCTGTGTGTGTGTGTGTGTGTGTGTGTATGCATGTGTGTGTATGTGTGTGTATGTATGTGTATGTGTGTCATTACCTGGGTACTTTAAAATGCTCTGCCCCATTTACTCTCCGAATCTGCAATCTGCTAAGAAGATTGAGCAGCTGCTCCTCTAGCTCTCGCTTTCATTCTCCCTCTCTCTCTCCTTTTCCCCCTCTTTCTTTCTCTCCCGCTCTTTCCTTATCACTCCCTTTCCTTTTCTCTCTCTCTCTCCCCCACACACACACACACACAAACACACACACAGGGGTTGGAGAAGACAGTTAACAGTTTGGAAAAGAGTTCCCACTGAGGAGAGAGAAATATAGAGAGAGAGTTGAGTGAGTGAGTGAGTAAGTGACAGAGAGAGCAAGAGGGACATCCTTCATATGCCTTCTGCTGAATGGATAGGGGGGACTGAGCTGTAATGGTGCATCTCAGAGAGTTGCTGTGGCGTGTTGAGCCAAAATGGCATCTCCATTTAAGTGGGATGCAGGGTCTCTGAGACACAAGGTCATAATGCATTCCCTCAATAAGCTTCTAAAGAGGAAAGAGGCCTAAAATCCTGACCCTTTGGGTAAAGGTTTTTTTTTCTTCAGAAATGGCATTTCTTACATGGAATCAGTACAACAATCCCCGCGAAGTTTACACTACGGAGCAGAGCCCAAATGGGGTCCCCCGGGTGGAGTTTTGTTGCGGTGCAGAGCCAAAAAAGCATTTCCTGGACGGGCACAGAACCATAACAGAAGCCTTTAGATGGTAACTGCAGGGCACAGAGCCAAAATGGAGCCCCTGTTGTAGTGTTTCTGTGAGGCACAAATCTCCACAGATATAATGGCGTCACCAAGATGAGTTACCGCCTGGCCTAGTTTTACCCTGAGGCCGAAACAATACAGTTTCACCTCTCAGATTTCTTCATGCCCACAAACAAAAAGTCCCTCTTTCTTTCTTTCTCTTTCTACGTTTAGCCTATTTCTCAACCTTTTATCTCTCTCCCCTTCCTCTTTTTCGCTCCATCATTCTATCTCCCCACCTCTTTCTTCCATTCAAACCCTCATTCTTCTGCTAGCCACCGCCACCTCCTCGGAAAGGAAAGGAAAGGGGTCATGGAGACTGAGTAGCTGGGCCGTGTTTGTTTGCGGCCGTTGTGAGCGGCCCCTCAAGCGGAGAGCGCTCCGGGAACAATCGACCGACGCTATC
>NC_137924.1:26852811-26857811 GCF_963457725.1 Sprattus sprattus
TTTGTTCCTTTATGGCCATGCTTTCTCTTTTTCCTGTCACTCTCTCGTTTTATCACCATCGTCCGTTACTCATTCCCTTCTGTTTTTATTTCTACCCACTCTTTGACTCTTTCTCAGTCACACACACAGACAGACAGACAGACAGACAGACAGACAGACAGACAGACAGACAGACAGACAGACAGACAGACAGAGAGACAGACAGACAGACACACACACACACACACACACACACACACACACACTTGCTCACTATTTAGTATTTACTTTACTTTCCTTACGCTCTCCATCCCTCAGTCTTCTCTTTCGGTTCTTATTTTTCTCTCTCCTTCTCAATCTCATCCTCACACTCTCTCTCGGGCACACACACACACACAGACACACATAGACACACACACACACTTTGTAGTCTTTACAGCAGGGTCAGCACCATTACACAGCAGAGGTTGATGGACAGAGACAAAGTGATACATTCTTCTAACAAGCTCAGTCAGACGGATAGAGAAAGAGGATGGCAGAATGAGTGAACGGCCAACAGCAGAGACGGCTGAGAATGAAAGGAAAAGAAAAGAAAATTGATATGAAGAGGAAAAAAAGGACGTACGACCGAGACAGGCACTGGGGTCGCTGAGCTGCTAAATCACGAAAAACACACTGCAGTTTCATAAGGTCCCTCATAACCACTTCTCAGTTTCACAGCTCCGCCAGAAACAGACGCTTTTCAGATGGATGTTCTCTGGTTTCCCGTTTCTCACTTCCTCACGAGCGTCCTGGGGGCTCTTGCGTTAACATCGCATCCTTTGCGTCTTTGGGCTGCACCTGTGCCAGAACCCATCGCCGTAGCAACACAGCCTGAGCCGCGGTTACCTCGGATCACCAAGGGAACGGGTCTCGCCTCCAATCCACTTACGATACCATACACGTTTGTTAATACATGCGCCCTCTGGCGAAATCACCCTTTGACCTTGGCTTTGATTGGACCAGAATCTCTCTCCCTCCAGATGAGTGATAAGGTCAGGAGCAGAAGTCATCGGCAATTTCCTGTTTAACAGCATATGGAAGATTTACAGGAGATGAGGGAGGCTGGAGCGCCCCCGAGAGAGAGAGAGAGAGAGAGAGAGATATTGGCAGTTATACCGAGAGGAAGAAAATTACAGGGCAGAAGCCTGAAACTCGTTGAAATGGCTACAGTGCATTTAATCACATGTGGTAAATATGGGTATTTGGGCCGCAGGTGGGCCAAAGATGGGCCGGAGATCCCTGTGGCTGGAGACGTGAAGGCTGAGAGTCTGATCAGTGTCTTTGGGCATGTGTGTGCCAGGCTGGCATGGCAGGGTGGTGTCCACAGCAGATCCACTGGGCTGGCATCAATGGGATGGGCAAATGAGGAGCCAAGACCAAGAAGCTAGGCTACTGGACTTATGCTTATTCTATTGGATTAGCACACAGAGCGCTAGACCTGAACGCAGGCTGACACACACACACACCACACACACCACACACACCACACACACACACACACGAGGAAACACACTCATGGGAACAGTCATAATTACCAGCACAACACACAAATAACTTTTCCCCCTAAACCGTGAACTGATATCTGCAGGGGCACATGGTCCAGCGGCTGCTAATCCAATCACCAGTGAAACAGCCTCATCTATGGCACTCTACCCATCCCTGATCGCTCCATCTCTTTCTCTCTCTTTTTGCCTGCACTGCTCTGATTCTATCCTTCTTCCTCCCTCATCTTTTCAGCAAGAGCAGGCATATCACAACTTGTGAGAGGGTCGGGGAGGGGTTGTGCTACTCGGATCTCTCACACACACACACACAGACACACAGTCTCTCAGCCGACCTACAAGAGCTGGTCTGGAGTGGAGTGGCTCTGTGCCCTGGCTCATACCTGGCACCTGGGTAGGTCAGGCTGTGAGAACCAATGGAAACTGGCATGAAGAGTTGGCACAGACTGGCACGGATGCAGAGAGAGAGAGAGAGAGAGAGAGAGAGAGAGAGAACGCGTGATGGGGGGGGGGAGAGGGAGAGGAGGAAGAGAAGAACAGACACAGGCTGTTGTCTTCGGCAAGAAGATGGGTAGAGTTGCATTATTCATGTAGGCTCACTGTACATGCACCCAACACACACACACACACACACACACACACACACACACACACACACACACACACAGACAGTCACACACACAGAGACATAGGGTCACCCCTGACCACTTACACACGCATTTAAAAACAGTAACAGATACGCCATCATGCATGACAGCGCACGGTCTCATTCCACATTCACAAAGGTTACTCACAGAGTCCAAGGGCTCCAGCTCAGACACGCTAGCAAGTGGCTCTAGACTCATACGGAGAGCGTGACTCATCGCAAGCACCTGGCTCGAGGAGCATCAGGGCCACACACACACACACAGATACACAAACACACACACACACAGATATACAAACACACAAACACACGCACAAATAACACAGATATTCAAACACACATACACGCGCAAATCACACAGATATGTGCCAACGCACATGCAGGCACACAGACAAACAGATAAAGCCACTATGGCACTGAGCAGTCAAGCGTTGTTGGCCCCTATAGAGGTAGAGGGTTTGCACTGTGATGCAGGCGCGGGTAAAGCAGCCCTCAGCTCCACATACCAGTGAGAGACTTGGCATGAGGGCGCATAAGGACTACCACTGCCAGTGTGTAACAATTAGGAAGCAGGAGTCAAGTTGTGCGTACCAGATCTGCTATGGTGGAATGGCATCCTCACAGAAGGGTACTACATTCCTTCCTGGTTCCTTTGCATAAAGTGTACTTCAGCGCACCAGAGCATAAATAACTTTAATACAGTTTATAATTTTGCTAAACTTGACCTAAGTCTAAAGAGTTTATAAGAGTTGTGTTGCCTCATGGTACCCATGACGACTAGCCACTGCTCTTTCACCCAGTAACACCACAATCCCCCCCGAACGATAAGCCTGGCCAGGAACATAGCTGACCCCCTTCTACACACAAAAACTAAACACCAATCCCCTAAGAGGTCTGGTAGTGTAAGATCAGCAGGGTTGCAAACAACAGCCCAGCAGTAGAAGAAGATCTGTGTACAGAAGAATGTAAAGGACCAGAGGATGACATTAGTATTGTGTAGAACGAGCACAATGGAGAAGAATGCGCAGGAGGGTGGACCAGAAAACCAGAAAAAACAGGGTTATTATAGCGAACGAACAAGGCTACAAATTTAAAATAAAAATCATCTTTTTTATTTGGTTTTTGTAAACTACATGTTCAGAACCATAATAACTCTGATGCAGAATTAGCATTTTTATATGTATCCAGTCACATTTAGCCTATTTGAGTTTTTTCCCCAAAGGGATTATATGCATAACAATAATAACAATAATAATAATAACAATAACAAAAGTAATCTGCATTGTGTTTTCTTTTTCATTATGAGAGTCCTCCTCGTCATCCTCATTCAGTGCTGTTGTTCTGAGGAGACAAGCTTTGAAGCACACATGCCTTTTCACCAACCATGCAGGACAAACTGCTTCAAAGACCCTGGCCAGTGTTGGAAACCCAGCTGAACACACACAAGGAGAAAAAGAAACCTGCGTTAATCTGCGTAAACGGGTCACTTCATGGAAGGTGTCGGGAGAATGGAATGTTGCTGCTCATCAAGGAGCTGCAGCTGTTCTCTACATCGGCCAGACCCAGAAGCTCAGAAGGCTAGTGGTCGGGAACTTTACAAAGAAAAACACCCACAGCACCAGTGTGTGTGTGTGTGTGTGTGTGTGTGTGTGTGTGTGTGTGTGTGTGTGTGAGTGTGTTCGTGAGTGAGTGTAGGGAAGAAGAGAGGAGGAGAAAAGAACTAAAAAAAAAGAGATCACGACAAAGGAAAGGTAGAAGAAGGTGGAACAATAGAACAGAGGAAAGAATAACAGAGGGGGAATAACAAAGGAGAGGAAGAGAAGGGCGGACAGAAGATGAGGTGATGGAAAGAGAGGAGGAGAATAAAATGGAGAGAATAAAAAGGTACATGACACACGAGAGAACATCTTCTCTTGCAAGACCACACACACACACACACACACCACACACACACACACACACGAGAGATGATCTCGTCTTTCACTCAACGGGAGGGAGGCTGGCACTAATGAATTCTCCAATCTGCCAATCTGTGTGTGTGCTTGCACAGCAGATCATGTCACACACACACACACTTAAAAGCCGATCTACTGATGAGTCCAACCACACATAGAAGAGAGAGTCATTTAAGGTCTACCATGAGGGATTACAGATGAGTAACAAGTGTTTGTGTGTGCGTGTGCGTGTGCGTGTGCGTGTGCGTGTGCGTGTGCGTGTGCATGTGCATGTGCATGTCTGTGTCGTGTGGTCAGATTACATGTGTGAGATCAGTTATGGACCATTCTTGAAAAAAATCAAAACACACACACACACACACACACACACACACACACCACAGTGTGTATTTGTTTTGCAACATGAGTAACTGCAGCATGCCACGCATGTATGTTTTTGAGACAGCTCTAAACACAACAGATCAGAGAGCCTCATTATCAGTGCTGAGCTCCTCACAGGGCCGAGACGATGAATAAACACAGACAGGGCCACAGCTGGGTCGCACACACGCACACACACACGCACGCACACACACACACACCGGACACACACACACACACACACACACACACACACGCACACACACAGAAAGACTCATAAGATTACCTGCATCTTCCAAGCAGAAGGAGCAGATATGTGCATTACACATCACACTTACATAATGCACATTACCATCTGGACTACACCATACATTATACATACATGCATGGCATGAATAATCTCAGTGCACCTGTGCGGTTCTAGGTTTTATTTTATTTTTTCCGTGAGCTCATAGTAAATGGCACTGGATAATGTGCACTACACACGGCTGTCCCTGGACCAGGGTGTCGTCAGTG